>NC_083630.1:25278915-25291415 GCF_963584025.1 Labrus mixtus | reverse complement strand
AACTACAAGATCACAAGAGAACTACAAGATCACAAGAGAACTACAAGATCACAAGAGAACTACAAGATTACATGAGAACTACAAGATCACAGGAGAACTACAAGATCACAAGAGAACTACAAGATCACAAGAGAATTACAAGATTACATGAGAACTACAAGATCACAAGATCACAAGATCACAGGAGAATGCGCCTTCAACGCTAGTTGCTACCTGATATTAAAGAGAAGAAGAAAAGGACGATGAACAGCCAATCATGTCGCAGGGATATGGGTAGGCGGGCTTACAGACATTTAGAGCGGAATGAAAATACAGCCGAAATTAGCGATCACGGCACTGAAGGAAACGCCGAACCTACCGGCTCAAAGCAGGAGAAAACACTGTCAACAAGAGTTTAGAGACATTTTGACTACAGAGTAAAGTTCTCTGTTAACTGTGATGAAGACAAGTAAAACAGCTAACACTCACTTTCCACCATTAGAAACAATACGACCCGTCAAAACACACCGAAGGAAATAAATATCCAAACGTCCAAAATGAGTGTTAGTGTGGACTGTACTGTAAATAATAAACTGTCTGTGTGTGGACTGTACTGTAAATAATAAACTGTCTGTGTATGGTGTGTGGACTGTACTGTAAATAATAAACTGTCTGTGTGTGGACTGTACTGTAAATAATAAACTGTCTGTGTGTGGACTGTACTGTAAATAATAAACTGTCTGTGTGTGGACTGTACTGTAAATAATAAACTGTCTGTGTATGGTGTGTGGACTGTACTGTAAATAATAAACTGTCTGTGTGTGGACTGTACTGTAAATAATAAACTGTCTGTGTATGGTGTGTGGACTGTACTGTAAATAATAAACTGTCTGTGTGTGGACTGTACTGTAAATAATAAACTGCCTGTGTATGGACTGTACTGTAAATAATAAACTGTCTGTGTGTGGACTGTACTGTAAATAATAAACTGTCTGTGTGTGGACTGTACTGTAAATAATAAACTGTCTGTGTGTGGTGTGTGGACTGTACTGTAAATAATAAACTGTCTGTGTATGGACTGTACTGTAAATAATAAACTGTCTGTGTGTGGACTGTACTGTAAATAATAAACTGTCTGTGTGTGGACTGTACTGTAAATAATAAACTGTCTGTGTGTGGACTGTACTGTAAATAATAAACTGTCTGTGTGTGGACTGTACTGTAAATAATAAACTGTCTGTGTATGGACTGTACTGTAAATAATAAACTGTCTGTGTGTGGACTGTACTGTAAATAATAAACTGTCTGTGTATGGACTGTACTGTAAATAATAAACTGTCTGTGTGTGGACTGTACTGTAAATAATAAACTGTCTGTGTATGGACTGTACTGTAAATAATAAACTGTCTGTGTGTGGACTGTACTGTAAATAATAAACTGTCTGTGTATGGTGTGTGGACTGTACTGTAAATAATAAACTGCCTGTGTATGGTGTGTGGACTGTACTGTAAATAATAAACTGTCTGTGTGTGGACTGTATTGTAAATAATAAACTGTCTGTGTGTGGTGTGTGGACTGTACTGTAAATAATAAACTGTCTGTGTGTGGACTGTACTGTAAATAATAAACTGTCTGTGTATGGTGTGTGGACTGTACTGTAAATAATAAACTGTCTGTGTGTGGACTGTACTGTAAATAATAAACTGTCTGTGTGTGGTGTGTGGACTGTACTGTAAATCATAAACTGCCTGTGTATGGTGTGTGGACTGTACTGTAAATAATAAACTGTCTGTGTGTGGACTGTACTGTAAATAATAAACTGTCTGTGTATGGACTGTACTGTAAATAATAAACTGTCTGTGTGTGGACTGTACTGTAAATAATAAACTGTCTGTGTATGGTGTGTGGACTGTACTGTAAATAATAAACTGTCTGTGTATGGTGTGTGGACTGTACTGTAAATAATAAACTGTCTGTGTATGGTGTGTGGACTGTACTGTAAATAATAAACTGTCTGTGTATGGACTGTACTGTAAATAATAAACTGTCTGTGTGTGGACTGTACTGTAAATAATAAACTGTCTGTGTGTGGTGTGTGGACTGTACTGTAAATAATAAACTGTCTGTGTATGGACTGTACTGTAAATAATAAACTGTCTGTGTGTGGACTGTACTGTAAATAATAAACTGTCTGTGTGTGGACTGTACTGTAAATAATAAACTGCCTGTGTGTGGTGTGTGGACTGTACTGTAAATAATAAACTGTCTGTGTATGGACTGTACTGTAAATAATAAACTGTCTGTGTATGGACTGTACTGTAAATAATAAACTGTCTGTGTATGGTGTGTGGACTGTACTGTAAATAATAAACTGTCTGTGTATGGTGTGTGGACTGTACTGTAAATAATAAACTGTCTGTGTGTGGACTGTACTGTAAATAATAAACTGTCTGTGTATGGTGTGTGGACTGTACTGTAAATAATAAACTGTCTGTGTATGGTGTGTGGACTGTACTGTAAATAATAAACTGTCTGTGTGTGGACTGTACTGTAAATAATAAACTGTCTGTGTATGGTGTGTGGACTGTACTGTAAATAATAAACTGCCTGTGTATGGACTGTACTGTAAATAATAAACTGTCTGTGTGTGGACTGTACTGTAAATAATAAACTGTCTGTGTATGGACTGTACTGTAAATAATAAACTGTCTGTGTGTGGACTGTACTGTAAATAATAAACTGTCTGTGTGTGGACTGTACTGTAAATAATAAACTGTCTGTGTATGGACTGTACTGTAAATAATAAACTGTCTGTGTGTGGACTGTACTGTAAATAATAAACTGTCTGTGTATGGTGTGTGGACTGTACTGTAAATAATAAACTGTCTGTGTATGGTGTGTGGACTGTACTGTAAATAATAAACTGTCTGTGTATGGTGTGTGGACTGTACTGTAAATAATAAACTGTCTGTGTGTGGACTGTACTGTAAATAATAAACTGTCTGTGTATGGTGTGTGGACTGTACTGTAAATAATAAACTGTCTGTGTATGGTGTGTGGACTGTACTGTAAATAATAAACTGTCTGTGTGTGGACTGTACTGTAAATAATAAACTGTCTGTGTATGGTGTGTGGACTGTACTGTAAATAATAAACTGCCTGTGTATGGACTGTACTGTAAATAATAAACTGTCTGTGTGTGGACTGTACTGTAAATAATAAACTGTCTGTGTATGGACTGTACTGTAAATAATAAACTGTCTGTGTATGGACTGTACTGTAAATAATAAACTGTCTGTGTGTGGACTGTACTGTAAATAATAAACTGTCTGTGTATGGACTGTACTGTAAATAATAAACTGTCTGTGTGTGGACTGTACTGTAAATAATAAACTGTCTGTGTATGGTGTGTGGACTGTACTGTAAATAATAAACTGCCTGTGTATGGACTGTACTGTAAATAATAAACTGTCTGTGTGTGGACTGTACTGTAAATAATAAACTGCCTGTGTATGGACTGTACTGTAAATAATAAACTGTCTGTGTATGGACTGTACTGTAAATAATAAACTGTCTGTGTGTGGACTGTACTGTAAATAATAAACTGTCTGTGTATGGTGTGTGGACTGTACTGTAAATAATAAACTGCCTGTGTATGGACTGTACTGTAAATAATAAACTGTCTGTGTGTGGACTGTACTGTAAATAATAAACTGTCTGTGTATGGACTGTACTGTAAATAATAAACTGTCTGTGTGTGGACTGTACTGTAAATAATAAACTGTCTGTGTGTGGTGTGTGGACTGTACTGTAAATAATAAACTGTCTGTGTGTGGACTGTACTGTAAATAATAAACTGTCTGTGTGTGGTGTGTGGACTGTACTGTAAATAATAAACTGTCTGTGTGTGGTGTGTGGACTGTACTGTAAATAATAAACTGTCTGTGTATGGACTGTACTGTAAATAATAAACTGCCTGTGTATGGACTGTACTGTAAATAATAAACTGTCTGTGTATGGTGTGTGGACTGTACTGTAAATAATAAACTGTCTGTGTGTGGTGTGTGGACTGTACTGTAAATAATAAACTGCCTGTGTATGGTGTGTGGACTGTACTGTAAATAATAAACTGTCTGTGTGTGGACTGTACTGTAAATAATAAACTGTCTGTGTATGGACTGTACTGTAAATAAACTGTCTGTGTGTGGACTGTACTGTAAATAATAAACTGTCTGTGTATGGACTGTACTGTAAATAATAAACTGTCTGTGTATGGACTGTACTGTAAATAATAAACTGTCTGTGTGTGGACTGTACTGTAAATAATAAACTGTCTGTGTATGGACTGTACTGTAAATAATAAACTGTCTGTGTGTGGACTGTACTGTAAATAATAAACTGTCTGTGTGTGGTGTGTGGACTGTACTGTAAATAATAAACTGTCTGTGTGTGGACTGTACTGTAAATAATAAACTGTCTGTGTATGGTGTGTGGACTGTACTGTAAATAATAAACTGTCTGTGTGTGGACTGTACTGTAAATAATAAACTGCCTGTGTGTGGTGTGTGGACTGTACTGTAAATAATAAACTGTCTGTGTATGGACTGTACTGTAAATAATAAACTGTCTGTGTGTGGACTGTACTGTAAATAATAAACTGTCTGTGTGTGGTGTGTGGACTGTACTGTAAATAATAAACTGTCTGTGTGTGGACTGTACTGTAAATAATAAACTGTCTGTGTGTGGTGTGTGGACTGTACTGTAAATAATAAACTGTCTGTGTGTGGTGTGTGGACTGTACTGTAAATAATAAACTGTCTGTGTGTGGTGTGTGGACTGTACTGTAAATAATAAACTGTCTGTGTGTGGTGTGTGGACTGTACTGTAAATAATAAACTGTCTGTGTGTGGTGTGTGGACTGTACTGTAAATAATAAACTGTCTGTGTATGGACTGTACTGTAAATAATAAACTGTCTGTGTGTGGACTGTACTGTAAATAATAAACTGTCTGTGTATGGACTGTACTGTAAATAATAAACTGTCTGTGTGTGGACTGTACTGTAAATAATAAACTGCCTGTGTATGGACTGTACTGTAAATAATAAACTGTCTGTGTATGGACTGTACTGTAAATAATAAACTGTCTGTGTGTGGACTGTACTGTAAATAATAAACTGTCTGTGTATGGTGTGTGGACTGTACTGTAAATAATAAACTGCCTGTGTATGGACTGTACTGTAAATAATAAACTGTCTGTGTGTGGACTGTACTGTAAATAATAAACTGTCTGTGTATGGACTGTACTGTAAATAATAAACTGTCTGTGTGTGGACTGTACTGTAAATAATAAACTGTCTGTGTATGGTGTGTGGACTGTACTGTAAATAATAAACTGTCTGTGTATGGTGTGTGGACTGTACTGTAAATAATAAACTGTCTGTGTATGGTGTGTGGACTGTACTGTAAATAATAAACTGTCTGTGTGTGGACTGTACTGTAAATAATAAACTGTCTGTGTATGGACTGTACTGTAAATAATAAACTGTCTGTGTGTGGACTGTACTGTAAATAATAAACTGTCTGTGTGTGGACTGTACTGTAAATAATAAACTGTCTGTGTATGGTGTGTGGACTGTACTGTAAATAATAAACTGTCTGTGTGTGGACTGTACTGTAAATAATAAACTGCCTGTGTGTGGTGTGTGGACTGTACTGTAAATAATAAACTGTCTGTGTATGGACTGTACTGTAAATAATAAACTGTCTGTGTGTGGACTGTACTGTAAATAATAAACTGTCTGTGTGTGGTGTGTGGACTGTACTGTAAATAATAAACTGTCTGTGTGTGGACTGTACTGTAAATAATAAACTGTCTGTGTGTGGTGTGTGGACTGTACTGTAAATAATAAACTGTCTGTGTGTGGACTGTACTGTAAATAATAAACTGCCTGTGTATGGTGTGTGGACTGTACTGTAAATAATAAACTGCCTGTGTATGGTGTGTGGACTGTACTGTAAATAATAAACTGTCTGTGTGTGGACTGTACTGTAAATAATAAACTGTCTGTGTATGGACTGTACTGTAAATAAACTGTCTGTGTGTGGACTGTACTGTAAATAATAAACTGTCTGTGTATGGACTGTACTGTAAATAATAAACTGTCTGTGTATGGACTGTACTGTAAATAATAAACTGTCTGTGTGTGGACTGTACTGTAAATAATAAACTGTCTGTGTATGGACTGTACTGTAAATAATAAACTGTCTGTGTGTGGACTGTACTGTAAATAATAAACTGTCTGTGTGTGGTGTGTGGACTGTACTGTAAATAATAAACTGTCTGTGTATGGTGTGTGGACTGTACTGTAAATAATAAACTGTCTGTGTGTGGACTGTACTGTAAATAATAAACTGCCTGTGTGTGGTGTGTGGACTGTACTGTAAATAATAAACTGTCTGTGTATGGACTGTACTGTAAATAATAAACTGTCTGTGTGTGGACTGTACTGTAAATAATAAACTGTCTGTGTGTGGTGTGTGGACTGTACTGTAAATAATAAACTGTCTGTGTGTGGACTGTACTGTAAATAATAAACTGTCTGTGTGTGGTGTGTGGACTGTACTGTAAATAATAAACTGTCTGTGTGTGGTGTGTGGACTGTACTGTAAATAATAAACTGTCTGTGTGTGGTGTGTGGACTGTACTGTAAATAATAAACTGTCTGTGTGTGGTGTGTGGACTGTACTGTAAATAATAAACTGTCTGTGTGTGGTGTGTGGACTGTACTGTAAATAATAAACTGTCTGTGTATGGACTGTACTGTAAATAATAAACTGTCTGTGTGTGGACTGTACTGTAAATAATAAACTGTCTGTGTATGGACTGTACTGTAAATAATAAACTGTCTGTGTGTGGACTGTACTGTAAATAATAAACTGTCTGTGTATGGACTGTACTGTAAATAATAAACTGTCTGTGTATGGACTGTACTGTAAATAATAAACTGTCTGTGTGTGGACTGTACTGTAAATAATAAACTGTCTGTGTGTGGTGTGTGGACTGTACTGTAAATAATAAACTGTCTGTGTGTGGACTGTACTGTAAATAATAAACTGTCTGTGTGTGGTGTGTGGACTGTACTGTAAATAATAAACTGTCTGTGTATGGACTGTACTGTAAATAATAAACTGTCTGTGTATGGACTGTACTGTAAATAATAAACTGTCTGTGTGTGGACTGTACTGTAAATAATAAACTGTCTGTGTATGGACTGTACTGTAAATAATAAACTGTCTGTGTGTGGTGTGTGGACTGTACTGTAAATAATAAACTGTCTGTGTGTGGTGTGTGGACCCCAGGGGGTGGTGAGTGTTTCAGCTCTGAGCTCATGATGCTGAAATGTTTCATTATAATTCTTCATGTTCTGATAATAAAGAATAATTGAACCATCTGGTTTCTTTAACTTTCACTCCGGAACAAAAATCAGCTTTTAAATTAAAAAAATAATAAGTGACTATTATCGTGATAATTATCGATATCGACTGATGTGACCTTTTTTGTCACATCGCCGAGGTGTAGCTCACGCTGCAGAAACAAACCCGGTGGTTCAGGACGCAGCGAGGGCAATGTGGAAGGTAGGAGTTACCCCCCCAACACCTGAGCTCAGGTATGGACTGAAATGTAATTTATTAAGGTGATAACATCATCAGTCACATCCAACAGCCCTAGAATATATATATCGGTCATCTGGTCGGTATCGGTCAGGAGCAGGTAAATATCGGTTACCTGTATCGACACATCACCTGTGACACTGAACTTAACATTTAGTCTTTTATTTATTTAATAACAGACACCAGGTGAGTCTACACCTGAAAACAAACTCCACACTAACATTAGCATCATGTGGCTAACGGACAGCTAACAACACCTGAAACCACAAAACAATGAAATAACATGAGATGAGTTTATCAGGACCAATCAGGAGTGTTTGTGAGGTTAGCATTGTGACTGTGTGTTAGCATGCTAACAGGAGTTATAACGGACACTAAAACACCGTTTATTAGACTTCCACTGATTCACCTTTAAGTGTGTTGTGATGAAAAAAAAACCATTAAACTTGCTGAGCTAACATTTCAAACAGAGTGTATGTGCCGCTAAAACGTTATTAATGAACCGTAAAAGGCCTTTAAATTAAAGTGAAGTGTAGAAACACAGCCGTTAGCCGTTAGCAGTTAGCCGTTAGCCTCCTCGGACCGCCCAGTTGACTGATCACTTCTCTGTTAGCATTAGCATGAGCTAGCAGGCTAGCTGTTAGCGCGCACTAGAAACGAGTGATCCGGCTGCTCGGCGCGCTTATTCTTCCCGTCTCTACATGTCGGTAACCGGGGGTCGTTAAAGGCAACAAGCGGCCTAAAAGCTGCGAAGAGAAGCCGCGAAGAGAAGCCGCACAGGTACCGAGAGGAAGGTGAAGAAGCCTCTTACTGATTTGATGAAATTCTCTTTTTCCTCTCCAACTTAAAGCGATCTGTTCAGAGACAACGGCGAACTTCTCCCAAAGATCACATCCGCGTCACGACTCTGCCATGATGGGACCCTCAGACGAAACATTCCCGGTGGTCGTGGAAGGAGAAAAACGTCTTTTTGCTCTGAAAATTGGCGAAAAATTAAAGTTGAAGCGGTCGCTCCGTCATGGAGGCCATGTTTGGGAGCGACCGAAGCACCGCCTGTCAGCGACAGCAGGAGAAGTAGGGCCGAGGAAACGTTAACGTCTCTACCGGAGCGGAGAGTTTATTACCGGGAGAGTTAGTGTCCTCCACCCGGTCAGAGTGCACATACTCCGGGAGGGGCTGTTCAGAAAGTGGAGGTGTGTGGTTGTCTGTGTGGGAGTGGGTTTATTTGTTTATGTTGTGTTTAAAAAAAAGTGTGTCTGACCCTGCGGAGTGATCTGATGGAGGGCTGCTCTGGTGAAGCGGTCACTGTCATCAGACTTGAAGACCCGGACTGGATCCACAGAGGATCCGGACTGGAGCCGCGAGGAGCCGGACTGCCGGTTCAGGGCCCCATGTAGAGATCTCACATTGCCCCCCCCCCCCCCCCCCCCACCTCCACAACAGCCCAAACAGTTACCATGACAACAAGCAGCGACCCATTATCAGCTCGCATTAACTCATTAATGTTACACTGAAATTTGGAGGTCAACAAGTTTGTTTACGTGGACTCTTCATTTAACACAGATCATAGATTTCAGTAAAAAAGACCCAAATATGAGAACAGGTGCTGACAGGAAGTGACCAGAGGCAGAGCACAGGTGCTGACAGGAAGTGACCAGAGACAGAGCACAGGTGCTGACAGGAAGTGACCAGAGGCAGAGCATTTATATACATATACAGTACAGACCAAAAGTTTGGACACACCTTCTCATTCAATGAGTGTCCTTTCTTTTCATGACTATTGACATTGTAGATTCACACTGAAGGCATCAAAACTATGAATTAACACATGTGGAAATATATACATAACAAAAAAGTGTAAAACAACTGAAAATACGCCTTATATTCTAGTTTCTTCAAAGTAGCCACCTTTTGCTCTGATTACTGCTTTGCACACACTCTGCATTCTCTTGATGAGCTTCAAGAGGTAGTCACCTGAAATGGTTTTCACTTCACAGGTGTGCCCTGTCAGGTTCAATAAGTGGGATTTCTTGCCTTATAAATGGGGTTGGGACCATCAGTTGTGTTGTGCAGAAGTCAGGTGGATACACAGCTGATAGTCCCACTGAATAGACTGTTAGAATTTGTATTATGGCAAGAAAAAAGCAGCTAAGTAAAGAAAAACGAGTGGCCATCATTACTTTAAGAAATGAAGGTCAGTCAGTCCGAAAAATTGGGGAAACTTTGAAAGTGTCCCCAAGTGCAGTCGCAAAAACCATCAAACGCTACAAAGAAACTGGCTCACATGAGGACCGCCCCAGGAAAGGAAGACCAAGAGTCACCTCTGCTGCGGAGGATAAGTTCATCCGAGTCACCAGCCTCAGAAATCGCAGGTTAACAGCAGCTCAGATTAGAGACCAGGTCAATGCCACACAGAGTTCTAGCAGCAGACACATCTCTAGAACAACTGTTAAGAGGAGACTGTGTGAATCAGGCCTTCATGGTAGAATAGCTGCTAGGAAACCACTGCTAAGGACAGGCAACAAGCAGAAGAGACTTGTTTGGGCTAAAGAACACAAGGAATGGACATTAGACCAGTGGAAATCTGTGCTTTGGTCTGATGAGTCCAAATTTGAGATCTTTGGTTCCAACCACCGTGTCTTTGTGCGACGCAGAAAAGGTGAACGGATGGACTCTACATGCCTGGTTCCCACCGTGAAGCATGGAGGAGGAGGTGTGATGGTTTGGGGGTGCTTTGCTGGTGACACTGTTGGGGATTTATTCAAAATTGAAGGCATACTGAACCAGCATGGCTACCACAGCATCTTGCAGCGGCATGCTATTCCATCCGGTTTGCGTTTAGTTGGACCATCATTTATTTTTCAACAGGACAATGACCCCAAACACACCTCCAGGCTGTGTAAGGGCTATTTGACCAAGAAGGAGAGTGATGGGGTGCTGCGCCAGATGACCTGGCCTCCACAGTCACCGGACCTGAACCCAATCGAGATGGTTTGGGGTGAGCTGGACCGCAGAGTGAAGGCAAAAGGGCCAACAAGTGCTAAGCATCTCTGGGAACTCCTTCAAGACTGTTGGAAGACCATTTCAGGTGACTACCTCTTGAAGCTCATCAAGAGAATGCCAAGAGTGTGCAAAGCAGTAATCAAAGCAAAAGGTGGCTACTTTGAAGAACCTAGAATATAAGACATATTTTCAGTTGTTTCACACTTTTTTGTTAAGTATATAATTCCACATGTGTTAATTCATAGTTTTGATGCCTTCAGTGTGAATCTACAATTTTCATAGTCATGAAAATAAAGAAAACTCTTTGAATGAGAAGGTGTGTCCAAACTTTTGGTCTGTACTGTATATAAATATATTTATATATATAAATATATTTATTTATCGAAACGATTAAAAGTTTTAATCACATTGTTATACGCAAAATCCAATACAGAATTCAAAAGTAGTGTATAGCACACTTTTATTGTAAATGTACTTCTCAACTTAAACAATGTAATCAAAGCAAATAAATACAAAACTAAAGCTTATTGCCACTGCAAGGGCATAATGTCATCCTGCCCAGAAAGGTTTTAGGCTAAGAGGTATAATGAAAATGTCGGGACGCCATTTTTAAAGTGGGGGAGAGTGTGACAGGTCAATTGAGAACATTGATGTTTATTGTTTGGTTATCGAGGACCCCACAAACACATTTTAGTTGTACTTGTCATTTTGAAATTCTTTAGTTTATAATCTTTTTGAATTCATCTTTAAAGTTGCTAATGTTAATGTATTTTTCTGAACTGCAACATTATTCAAGCAGTTAATGTTGACATGTTATTAATGTGCTGCATAATCTACACCACTAGGTGGAGTCTGTGAGTGACAGTGACATGCAGGAGTTCAGAGAAGAGTGTTGTTGTTGTGATGCTCCAGAGTTAGTAAGAAAGCTGTAGTGATTATTCATCAGCTGAAGAGACTCAGAGTGAATGAAGGTACTGAGTCTTTGTTAAACACTTAACTAAAGTGAAGACAAGTGAAACGACCTTTCAGCGTCCGCCTGAGTTTCTGGCTCCAACATATTTTGGAGTGCTTATCAAATACTCTGGTGATAAGAAAATTCAACTTCGCAGTGGTTACAAATAACTTTGGCTCTGTCGACTGCGCCGTCTGGAAGAACTTTAAAATGAAAATGGCCATGTAAAAATTCCGTACACTTCTCCATGCTTGATTATCCGCCAATTCTTTTCTGACTGTTTCCTGTTTCCTGTGAGCGCCGCAGCAGTCACGCGCAGCAGTAAGCAACATACGAGGCTCGCTCACGATGGAATTTTACAAAATAAAAGCCAGTGAGCAACAGACTTTCACAATAAGAAAATAAATAATAAAAACTGTGTTAATGCGAGATAAAATAATTGTCGGCGATAATTAATGAGTTAACGTGAAAATAAGGCGTTAACGTGCCCAGCCCTAGTTTATATATTTTAGTTGTTATAGGGTGCCTCAGACTTCTTCTGTTGTTGCCGTGGTTTCAAACAGGAATCATTAATGTTGTTATTTGTACTCGTTTTGTATCAAAGGTTAAAAGGGGCGTGGTGATGTGTGACCACCCCGTCGTCCCCCTGAAGTATCTGTCATCGATCGGCGTGATGAAAACGTAACTCCTCCTCCTCCTGGATCACAACGACCTTTAATGAAGTGTAGAAAAACATTTACACAGAAATCAAACCCACAACATCTCAGATCAGATAAACTCCACTCCTCCGTCTGTCACGTAGAACGAGCTGCTCCTGTAGGTCTTTGTCCTGGAGGAGGAGGAGGAGGAGGCGGCGTTGGAGGAGGAGGAGGCGGCGTTGGAGGAGGCGGCGTT
>NC_083630.1:25271922-25273715 GCF_963584025.1 Labrus mixtus | reverse complement strand
TGCAGTGCTGCAGGAGAGCGCCCCCTCCTGGTTCATCTGCTCGCACAGAGACACACCTCCACGCCACACCACACAGCTGCTGAGTCAGCAGATCCACCTGCACCGCAGCGTCCCTCCTCTCCGCTGAGTCACTCTGACAGCCCACCTCCTTTGTCTCCTCCTCCTCTGGACTCTCCCACTGACAGCCCACCTCCCTCCTCTGAGCCCCCTCCCCGGTCCTCCTATGACTCTCCTGGATCACCTGCAGGGGGGACATGACAAAAACCAGGACGGGAAAATCATCAGAAACACTCGATGATTGTTTATCCAACTCCATTCAAAGAATCTCTCACTCTACAAATTATTCAATTCATCTATTCATACACATACACAGGGTGACACATCGGACTGGCTGCAGGATCTGGGGATCGAACCCTCGACCTTCCAGGTCAAATATTCAATCATTTGTAGGAATTTAACCCTTTAAATGCCAGTTTGATTTCATGATTCTGGCATTTGAAGGGTTAAATTCCTGATAATTATTCAATATTTGGTAGTTTTGAGCAGGGCTGAAGTTGTTTAAGAGATTTATGCAGAAAAAAGTTGAAAAAATATCAATCTGTTCTATTTTTTCAGTTTTTGTAAATTGGACATTTTTGTCCTCCAATGTCCAAACAGGGAACTACATTTTAAATCTGATGCTACACTAACTAACAATACATCAAAGTCAATATTTTGGATAATCTTTGACATATCCAAGACTGATTTTAAAAAAATCCCCCAGCCACCAAATATTTGTTTTATGGAAAATAACTCATTTTTGTGTTTTTTTCATAAATAACAACAGTGACATCAAGTAATCAAACTGGCATTTAAAGGGTTAAATTCCTACAAATGATTGAATATTTGGTAGTTTTGAGCAGGGCTGAAGTTGTTTAAGAGATTTATGCAGAAAAAAGAAGAATAAAATATCAATCTGTTCTATTTTTATATCAGTTTTTTGTAAGTGATTTTTGTCCTGAGTGACTTCAGAGGGTTAAATAAGTTTTTGTTTTGGCTCCTCCTCTTTTGTGACAGTCACAGCTTAAGCCTCAACTGATATTTAAACATTTGTCATAACTTCAAGCTAACTCATTTATTGACCTCTCTGAAGGAGTGTTTCACCTGTTTCAGGTCATGACGTCAGGAGGTGAGCAGACCTAACGTGAACTATTTCGTCATAGCCATCAGAGAACTTTAAACTCACCGACAGCATCTTTAACGGAGAGTGTTTTTCCCGCTTTTTCAGATCCACAAACGTACGTCGCCGTTAACGGTCCGTGGTGACGTCATGCCGTCTTTGTCTTTCACGTGTTTGAAGTTTGGAAAAACGTTAAATGTGAAGTTGATCAGTTTGTGTTGATGTTAGCAGCTCAGAGGATTCTCAGCGACTCTTCATCACAAAGTCAAGCTGCTGCTCTGCTGCCCCCAGCGGCCCGGAGGACGCATCACACCCTCCTCCTTCAACTCCTCCCTATGCCTGTTTTCTCTTCTTTTTTCTCCTCCTCCTCTTCTTCACCTTCCTCCTCCTCCTCCAAACCCCCAGGTGAGCCCAGATCAGTCAGCTGATCATGAAGCAGGAAGTGTCTGTTCTTTCTTTTCAAACAGTTGTAAAAATAATAATTCATTTAATTTCCTTCATCTTTGTATTTGTGCCTTTAAATCTTTTATTTTTGTATAAATAAAGTGTCTGTCACGTCCTCGTGCCCAGGGGCCCAATATCTTCTAATCCGTCTATGGTCATGTCCTGATGAATAAGCGCCCCCGCTTCAGAT
>NC_083630.1:25261922-25264422 GCF_963584025.1 Labrus mixtus | reverse complement strand
GTGTGTGTGTGTGTGTATTTTGATGTCTGTGTGTCTGTGTTACTGTGTTACTGTGTGTGTGTGTGTGTGTGTGTGTATTTTGATGTCTGTGTGTCTGTGTTACTGTGTTACTGTGTGTGTGTGTGTGTGTGTGTGTGTGTGTATTTTGATGTCTGTGTGTCTGTGTTACTGTGTTACTGTGTGTGTGTGTGTGTGTGTGTGTGTGTGTGTGTGTATTTTGATGTCTGTGTGTCTGTGTTACTGTGTTACTGTGTGTGTGTGTGTATTTGTCATCTTTTAGATCTTCTTTAATGCTCAGCTTCTTAACTCTGATTTTAACTGTTTTTATGGTTTTATTGAACTTGTATCACTTTGAGATTTTGAATGTAAAGTGTGTTATAAATAAAATGTATTATTATTATTAGTGTTGTTGTAACTGAGCTGTAAATCCAGCAGAGGGCAGCAGACACACATCACAGAACCTCTAACCCTTTAAATAAAGTCTGATAAACTGTTTGACATGAAATCATCCAATCAGCTTCTTCACGTGTTTATATTATAACCCACGTGCTCACAGAGAGAGCCACTGAAGCAGGAAGTGTGAGAGACAATGTGAGTCATCACCATCATGTTTATATTTTGCTGATGTGAGTGACTGTGGAGGGGAAATCCCGACGGTTATCATGAGGGGGCGTGGCTACCGGCTGTGTGTGCGCGTGTGTGTCAGAGTGTGTGTGTAGCTCGTGCAGTCTTCAGAGCGAAGTTGGAGCTGCTTCACGAGCATCGTGAGCAGCACCTTATGTACCTCCGCTGTGTGTGTGTGTGTGTGTGTGTGTGTGTGTGTGTGTGTCACTGAGCGGAGCGCGGATGAATCGATCATCGGCTCAGTGATCGATTAATCAGCAGGATTTAATTTTCATCTGTTGACTTTTGGAAGGATCAAACATTCTTTATTTTTCTGTTGGAGGGATTCCTCCAGAACATTTCTCTGGGATTAAACATCCATTTACACGCCTCCTGCTGACGTCATCAGGAGCTGTACTCCTATTGGAGTGTCTCTAAGGATCAGTGATGTGCGCCCTCAGCTCTCTCTGTGCTCTGTATTTGTGGCAGTGACAGCCTGCGGCCTGTAGGGGGCGATGTCTGCCCTCTATAACAGCCGGGACATCGTGGAGGACTTCCTGCGTCACAGGCTGCAGCAGGACGGGCGAGTTACGCTCCCGCCGCGACGACATCACGCCGCTTTGAGGTCGACTTCGACATCGTCACTGACATGGAGAGCTGTTCGAGTGATGACATCACAGCGAGACTCTCACCCAGGTGAGGAGGTTTACTGTGTTGTCATGGTAACAGCTGATGTGATAATGACATTGTTTATTGAAGCGATAACTAGCCGACTGCTAACAAGCCCCTCCCCCGGCAGCCCTGCAGCGTTCTGCCCCCCCGTAAGGCTTCCAGAGAGCTGACCAATCAGAGGGCAGTGGGCAGGTGGGGAGGGAGGGGGGCCTTAAAGAGACAGCAGCTTCTCCCTATGATGATGTCATCGCTTGTACATTGTGACATCACTAACATTTTCTAATCAATGACATCCTTATCTTCACCTCGCAGACCTCACGGCCGTCCTGCGGAGTGCCTGCGACGATCTAGCACACCGTTACCATGGCGACCTGGCGGCCAACCTATCGGCACTGTTGCAGCGAGACGGCGTTGAGGCGGCAGGGCTCGGGGGTCTGACGGCGGTGAGGGAGGAGCTGTTCAGAGACGGGGTGAACTGGGGACGTATCGTGGCCATGATGGAGGTAGGCGGAGCCGTGTGCTCTGAGGCGGTGAAGACGGGCGGGGCCCGGCAGGTGGAGGTGATCGCCGGCTGGATGGAAGAGGGTCTGGACTCTCTCCAGGGATGGATAGACGATAACGGAGGATGGGTAGGTGGGCTTCTGTTTCCTCTTCCTCCTCGTCTTCTCAGTCTGATTACATCATCAACGAGCCGGTGACTGTTCCAGACTGACTGATGCTAACTCTGAGGCCACGTTTCCATGACAACGATCAAATGAAAACTGAATCGTTTTGATAACAACGGGCAACTAAAAACAGTGTAGTACACATGCCCGGCCAGTAGGTGGCGATGTGTGTGGTGTGTGTGTGTATAGTGTGTGTCTGTATAGTGTGTGTATAGTGTGTGTGTGTATAGTGTGTGTGTGTGTGTGTGTATAGTGTGTGTGTATAGTGTGTGTGTATAGTGTGTGTGTATAGTGTGTGTGTATAGTGTGTGTGTATAGTGTGTGTGTGTATAGTGTGTGTGTGTGTATAGTGTGTGTGTGTGTGTGTATAGTGTGTGTGTATAGTGTGTGTGTATAGTGTGTGTGTGTATAGTGTGTGTGTGTGTATGGTGTGTGTGTGTATAGTGTGTGTGTATGGTGTGTGTGTGTATAGTGTGTGTGTATGGTGTGTGTGTGTATGGTGTGTGTGTGTATGGTGTGTGTGTGTATAGTGTGTGTGTATGGTATGTGTGTGTGTATGG
>NC_083630.1:25244422-25246922 GCF_963584025.1 Labrus mixtus | reverse complement strand
AACATACTTTTTAATTTAGACGACAGGACGACAAACTTCAGTTTCTGGTGACGGATCTAAAGTTCAGATACTCACAGACCAGGACTTCACCTCTGTGCCTCTCTCTCTCTCTCTCTGTCTCTCTCTCTCTCTCTCTCTCTCTCTCCCTCTCTCTCCTCTCTGTCTCTCCCTGTCTCTCTCTCTCTCTCCCTCACTCTCTCCCTGTCTCTGTCTATCTCTCTCTCCCTCCCTCGCTCTCTCTCTCCCTCTCTCCCTGTCTATCTCTCTCCCTGTCTCTCTCTCTCCTCTCTCCCTCCCTCGCTCTCTCTCTCCCTCTGTCTCTCTCTCTCCCTGTCTATCTCTCTCTCCCTGTCTCTCCCTGTCTCTCTCTCTCTCTCTCTCCCTCCCTGTATCTCTCTCTCTCTCTCTCTCCTCTCTCTCTCTCCCTCTCTCTCTGTCTCTCTCTCCTCTCTCTCTCTCTCGTTTCTCAGGATGCCTTTGTGGAGTTGTACGGTGAGTCCAGACCTGCAGTGACACTCTGGTCTCTGAGGACTCTGTTTGGACTGGCTGTACTGGGAGCAGCTGGGATCACACTGGCAGCACTGTTCAAACATTAACTGTGAACGTTCGGCTTTAAAGACACAAAAGGAACCCAACTGATTCATACTTCATGATAAACCCTCAAAGTTGTATGTATATAGCATGTATAAAGGGAACAAGAGAGGACCCAGACCGTAGCCCTGGGGGACTCCCCAAAAGAGAGTAACAGGAGAGGAGGCTGATGCAAAGCAGACCTTTGTTGTTTTGAGATATTTTTATGAACATGTATTTTTTTATTATATCATAAAGTAAACATTGTTATTGAAAGAAGCCTGACGGTTTGTTGTTTGTCCGCACTTTCTTATTCCGAAACTTAAAGCGAGTCATGCTGAGTTCCATCAGAAACTGGAAATTAAAAAAACAAGAACTTTGGCTACGTTTCCGTACCAAAACGTTGTTTGTGCAGTTCAGACAGTATGTGAATAAAAATAAATAACAAACAAACAAACGGACATAAAAAGTATTTTTTTTACCTGAAAACAACCTGATTGGCCTGAGGTGACAGTGTTAGTCCCTAACTCATTCCTTCTTCTCTCCAGCTCCGCCCTCTTGTCAAAAAAACATGAACAGGCATCTCCTCAGAGTCTTTTCTAGTCCAACCAAACACTGGACCATACATTTTATTGACCTGTCAATCACAGGTGACCCCGCCCCTAACTCCTCCCCAGCTGCCTGGTCTGATGAACATCATGCTGTGTTGAAGAAGACTCGTTAGGAGACTCAGAGACAGAAATTTAACATTTATTAAAACAGGTGGAGTGATATCATCACCTGACAGAAACAGCTGATTTACAGGTCACAGGTCAGCTGAACAACATTTGAACAACATAATAATATTTCTACATCCTGTGAAAAAATACAATGAGTCAGACTTCTCCAGAACACAGAGCGGAGGAATCACAGTGTGCAGAGGAGCAAGAGGCCGCCGCCGCTGCCGCAGAGATGAAGCAACACCAGCCGGTGTCACGGTTTAAAAAGTGACCGTGCTAACTGGTGACTTCCATCTGTGATGGTCGTAGTTACTACAGATGTCAGTTTCTATCGACGTGGTAACAACCCTACGGCAAAATGTGGAGTGTGAGCACCCCCTACAGACTGTGTGTGAGTATGTCTCTTAACACATCTAGAAACTATAAATATGTTTAACAATAACGTCTCTCAGTACAGGTCGGTTACAGAACATCAACTGTGTTTCAGATTCAGCACTAATCCAAAAAACCATTTATTTATTGACTAAAAACTCTCCACCAATCAGAAACATGAGCTAAGACGATGTGGTTGGCCCCGCCCCCTTGATGACATCGCATCAGGGGTCATGGTCACTGTTGGATATTTTTCCTTTTCACCAGCTTGGATTTAGAGACACCTGAGGGATGTACCACAAAGCGAGGTCAGAGGTCAATCCTGCTCTGTTGAGCCTAGTCAGGTTTCTTTAACCTGGACTGATCACCATGGTAACCAACTCTAAACTCATACCGCAGGAAGCAGGTTATGGTCAGTGTCGGGAATGATGTCGGTGGGCCTTACCGATCTTCAGCTGGAGGAATGTGTTCAAATAAATTTGCTCACTTTGTGGTACAGCCCCCTGGTGGTAACAGCTGGTAACAGCAGATGTTTTCATTTCTACAGCGAGCTCGTTACTTCGCTCACTTCCTGTTCCTCCTCCAACAAAATGTGAATTTTTTTTATTTTTCTGTGATTAAAGTCAAAATAATTAAGATCTTCAAAGATACCCGATTGGCTCAATCACCTGTCAATCACCAAACTGACCCTCCTACCTCCGGAGCAGCTGTCCAATCACAGCCCTGCAGTGACTCCTCCTGCTCCAAACCACAGACTCTCAGATCCTCCAGACCAATCACATGTCAGAGTTCTGTCAGTGCTCTCATTGACCACGCCCCTTTAGTCCCTTCTCTTCTTC
>NC_083630.1:25211922-25229422 GCF_963584025.1 Labrus mixtus | reverse complement strand
GATAGTAGATACTAAACAGTATACAGCAGATAGTAGATACTAAACAGTATACAGCACAGATAGTAGATACTAAACAGTAAACAGCAGATACTAAACAGTAAACAGCAGATAGTAGATACTAAACAGTAAACAGCAGATAGTAGATACTAAACAGTATACAGCAGATAGTAGATACTAAACAGTAAACAGCAGATAGTAGATACTAAACAGTATACAGCAGATAGTAGGTACTAAACAGTATACAGCAGATAGTAGATACTAAACAGTATATAGCAGATAGTAGGTACTAAACAGTATACAGCAGATAGTAGGTACTAAACAGTATACAGCAGATAGTAGATACTAAACAGTATACAGCAGATAGTAGGTACTAAACAGTATACAGCAGATAGTAGGTACTAAACAGTATACAGCAGATAGTAGGTACTAAACAGTATACAGCAGATAGTAGGTACTAAACAGTATACAGCAGATAGTAGATACTAAACAGTATACAGCAGATAGTAGGTACTAAACAGTATACAGCAGATAGTAGGTACTAAACAGTATACAGCAGATAGTAGATACTAAACAGTATACAGCACAGATAGTAGATACTAAACAGTAAACAGCAGATAGTAGATACTAAACAGTAAACAGCAGATAGTAGGTACTAAACAGTATACAGCAGATAGTAGGTACTAAACAGTATACAGCAGATAGTAGATACTAAACAGTATACAGCAGATAGTAGATACTAAACAGTATACAGCAGATAGTAGGTACTAAACAGTATACAGCAGATAGTAGGTACTAAACAGTATACAGCAGATAGTAGGTACTAAACAGTATACAGCAGATAGTAGATACTAAACAGTAAACAGCAGATAGTAGATACTAAACAGTATACAGCAGATAGTAGGTACTAAACAGTATACAGCAGATAGTAGATACTAAACAGTAAACAGCAGATAGTAGGTACTAAACAGTATACAGCAGATAGTAGGTACTAAACAGTATACAGCAGATAGTAGATACTAAACAGTAAACAGCAGATAGTAGATACTAAACAGTATACAGCAGATAGTAGGTACTAAACAGTATACAGCAGATAGTAGATACTAAACAGTATACAGCACAGATAGTAGATACTAAACAGTATACAGCAGATAGTAGATACTAAACAGTATACAGCACAGATAGTAGATACTAAACAGTAAACAGCAGATAGTAGGTACTAAACAGTAAACAGCAGATAGTAGATACTAAACAGTAAACAGCAGATAGTAGGTACTAAACAGTATACAGCAGATAGTAGATACTAAACAGTATACAGCACAGATAGTAGGTACTAAACAGTATACAGCACAGATAGTAGATACTAAACAGTATACAGCACAGATAGTAGGTACTAAACAGTAAACAGCAGATCGTAGGTACTAAACAGTAAACAGCAGATAGTAGGTACTAAACAGTAAACAGCAGATAGTAGGTACTAAACAGTAAACAGCAGATAGTAGGTACTAAACAGTATACAGCACAGATAGTAGGTACTAAACAGTAAACAGCAGATAGTAGGTACTAAACAGTATACAGCACAGATAGTAGGTACTAAACAGTAAACAGCAGATAGTAGGTACTAAACAGTATACAGCAGATAGTAGATACTAAACAGTATACAGCAGATAGTAGGTACTAAACAGTAAACAGCAGATAGTAGGTACTAAACAGTATACAGCAGATAGTAGGTACTGACTACTGACAGACTGAAGAGGTACTTGGCAATTCGGATACAGACTCAGACTGAACCAGCAGCAGACTCGGACTGAACCAGCAGACTCAGACTGAACCAGAAGCAGACTCAGACTGAACCAGCAGCAGACTCGGACTGAACCAGCAGACTCAGACTGAACCAGCAGCAGACTCGGACTGAACCAGAAGCAGACTCAGACTGAACCAGCAGCAGACTCAGACTGAACCAGCAGCAGACTCGGACTGAACCAGAAGCAGACTCAGACTGAACCAGAAGCAGACTCAGACTGAACCAGCAGACTCAGACTGAACCAGCAGCAGACTCGGACTGAACCAGAAGCAGACTCAGACTGAACCAGCAGACTCAGACTGAACCAGCAGCAGACTCGGACTGAACCAGAAGCAGACTCAGACTGAACCAGCAGCAGACTCAGACTGAACCAGCAGCAGACTCGGACTGAACCAGAAGCAGACTCAGACTGAACCAGAAGCAGACTCAGACTGAACCAGCAGCAGACTCAGACTGAACCAGCAGACTCAGACTGAACCAGAAGCAGACTCAGACTGAACCAGCAGACTCAGACTGAACCAGCAGCAGACTCAGACTGAACCAGAAGCAGACTCAGACTGAACCAGCAGCAGACTCAGACTGAACCAGCAGACTCAGACTGAACCAGAAGCAGACTCAGACTGAACCAGCAGACTCAGACTGAACCAGCAGACTCAGACTGAACCAGAAGCAGACTCAGACTGAACCAGCAGACTCAGACTGAACCAGAAGCAGACTCAGACTGAACCAGCAGAGCTGGAACCCAACAGCATATTTACAGTTTAACTGTTGATGTAACACTAAATGTAACGATGTGGTTTGATTTTAAAGTCTTATGATTGTTGATTGAATTTGAGATCTGTCAGAGGCTGATTCAGGGGAGACAATTAAATCGATTGGAGTATTTTTTTATTGTATTGTCCATTTAGTTTATTTTATTGGATTTTGCATTTGTTAATGGTGAAGAATGGGGGTAGGACTTGACAAGCCTAGGCTTCTTCCTATCCCTTTTAGAACGAGTCAAATGTGTATTATATTGTGTGGTATAAATTGGCTTTTTTTTTTTTTATACAGATTTTTGTTTTCATTTGTTTATTCATTTTCATCTATTTTTTTAATCGTTCGAAATAAATAAATAAATAAATACAATAATAATAAAAAACCACTTCATTTGTTGAATTAAAACATGCAGGTTAAAACCTCAAACAGTCCATTCACCAACTGGCTCCATTATAATGTAAATCATTACATATGGTTATGAGCAGCCTTTGCTGTAGCACATACGGGGAATATGAGGCGGTATTAAATGAATCATTTTAAAGCAGTCTGAATCATTGGTCTGAATCATTGGTCTGAATCATTGGTCTGAATGAGTTGAAGGGGTTTGGGTAGAATCAGGAGCCTGGTGTTACGGATAATTTCGTAATCAGATAATCAGGTCTCATGTTATTTATTAAAACTGTGATTTTACAGCAGCCGTGATTTACATTAAAATGTAAATGCAAAGCTGAGAAGTCACACTGTCCTAAATATTAACACGATGAGGTGGGAGAGATGTCTGGAATAAACATTTTGGATCATCGACATCACTGATGAAATGTTGCGCCGTTAGCTAACGTTAGCTCCTACCTGACAGACTCCGTTCATTCACCTGCTGCCTGCCGGTCTGTTTCTCCCTGATGTCGATATCAAGATTTATTTATTTTTTACCCAGAATCTCTAAAAAAATATCCTCACGGCTCCATCTTACATCTCTGCCCGATTGGAAGGACCTGCACTGCCGGGGAACAGTCGTCCTCTGTCGGCAAAGATCGCCTCTGTCCGCCGCTCAGGTTACAACAGCAGCTAACAAGCTAACGGCGCTAACTAGCTGCATTTCCGGTTTGAGAATTCACAACAAAAGCACGACTGTTGCGAAAATTACGTTTCAGCACAAGAGTGATAGAAATCTGACAAATATCTGAAAGTTTTATAACCTGTTTCAGAAGGAAAATAACTTGGCGACGAATTTGACTAAAATGAGATATTAAAGAGGACCTAAAGGGCAGATGCAATAAGATCGAGAAAAGGGGCTTGTTACTTTATAATCGGCTTTAAGTAAAATAAAAGAAAACACTTTTAATATTTAACTGAACTCATTTTTACTTCTATGGTGTTCGTGTTTGGGTCTTGCATCTCCATATTTGTGATTCTCTATCTTATTTTTGAAATCCGGTGTAGTTCTTGATACTTTTGTTAACTTGACGCTGCTTCATCATGTCGGCCGAGTGTGACCGGAAACAGCCGATCAGATTCGAACAAAGCCGAGGTTCAGTGCGTTAAGATGGCTCGGAGTTTTGGCATATTTTCCACTTTTTCTGAGTGAATTCTTTGACTTTTTAATAACTTATCACACTGATGCTGTTCCTGCTCACTGAGCGGGGTTCTGTTTCATGCAGAGGAATGATTTGTTTATGTGAGAAAGACAGTTTGATGCATCAGTTGAACATTAAATCAACAATATTTAATGTAGAGGAGAGAACACAACAGGAAACATTCCTTAACCCGAGACTATACAAGTGTTAGGTTACTCATTATGAGCAGAGCTGAGGAGTATTTAATAAGTATTTAATTATATCTGAATTATGTAAAGTATATAATTGGATATCAGCTGCATTGTTTTAAATCAAGTTATATTAACCAATAATACACAGAGAGCAACATAGGGTGTTGTGATACTAGAATTTTAAACTTAAATATGATTCCAGTTAAAATCCAATGACATCTGGGGGCGCTGGTGGCGCAATGGTTAGGGCGCGCGCCCCATGTATGGAGGCTGTCGTCTCAAGCAGGCGGCCCGGGCTCACATTCCACCCGTGGCCTCCTTCCCGCATGTTGTTCCCTACTCTCTCTCCCTGGTTTCCGACTCTATCCACTGTCCTGTCTCTCAATTAAAGGCACAAAAGCCCAAAAAATAAATCTTTAAAAAAATCCAATGACATCGATAAAACAGCACCACAAAATGTAACTTAAGTGTTAAACGCTCATGGAGTCATTTCTGGCAACACTTCCAACACCTGCTGCACACTGTGGAAAATGTACAAAATTTGAACTGGAACCATATTTAAGTTTATGCACAAAATGTTGCCAGCGTATTTCTGTAATTTAGACAGTGTGCGGGTGTCTACTTTCAATTTTTGATGGGCTCATTCCTCTCACGTGTTCTATGAACTAGATATGCAAAGTGTTTTCCTTCCTTCCTAATTCGAGTAAACCAAGCGATACTATCGATCGTTTAAAAAAAACAGAGACTGTTTTTTAGTATGAAGTACCTCCTTGGTGAGCACATTAGGTTTCACCACATATAGGAAGATTGGAGTTCCCCGATATGAAACCAAGAATTTCACCAGACGGCTTCAAGCCTCTGAAACCTAGACTCTCTTCTCCCAGCACTGGAGAGCAGCCCTCGCCGGGCAGCCCTGCAGCATTCTGCCCCCCAGATGGCTTCCAGAGAGCTGACCAATCAGAGGGCAGTGGGCAGGTGGGGAGGGGGGGGGGGGGGGTCTTAAAGAGACAGCAGCTGAAATAGTTTCTGAAAAGAGGGTTTTTACTGACGCCAGTATCAGATCAATCAGATCATGTAAATCTGATCTAAAGGTTTCACACAGTGACGACATGAGAGGTGAACATGAGGTCAAAGGTCAACATGAGGTCGAGATGGGAGCTTTGAGGAGAAATGTCCTAAACTTCTCTCTGTGTGTTGATGATGAGAAGCTTACTAAAGAATATGAAGTGTGACACTCAGCCCCGGTCTCCCCTATCACCGCTGTCGGCTCTCTTCATTTTTGAATCTGACTTTTTGTGGTAATACACACATAGTTACAGGATCTCACTCACCAGCCTCCTGACAGGAAGAGGCGGGGCCAGAGGAGGCGGCTGGAAGCAGCAGGAGGAGGAGGAAGAGGAGGAGGAGCGTTGTCCTGTATCAGGAGGTGAGGAGAAGGAGCGCATCCTCCTGGTCTCCGGGCGCCTCGGCTCCGTCAGGTAGGTCTCCAAACGGAAAACACTCACCTCCTCCTCATGGAGGAGGGAGGGGAGAGGAGGGAGGGAAGGGGGAGAGGAGATGCTGTGGGCTGGGAGGAGAGAGAGAAGAAGAGATAAAGAGAGAGAGAGAGTCAGTGTGTGAGTTTAAAATCCAGCATCAGGAAAAAAAGAGGAAATGCTGCCCCCTACAGGAGAAAGTGAGTTCCTGCCTGTCTGCACACACACACACACACACACACACACACACACACACACACACACACACACACACACACACACAGTGATAGTCTATATTTAGGTGTGATGGTTGTTTTTCTGTAACAGCTGACTGACAACATCCAGCCTTCTTGTTGTGTTCAGACCTGTATGACATCACGGGTCAGAGTGAACCAAATCTTTCAACTCTGTCTGCAATCTGTCCTCTCCCTAAAGACAGCAACAGATAACAGACTGTGTGTGTGTGAGTGTGTGTGTGTGTGTGTGTGTGTGTGAGTGTGTGTGTGTGTCTCTGGTTAAATGTGTGTGTGTGTGTGTCTCTGGTTAAATGTGTGTGTGTGTGTGTGTGTGTGTGTGTGTGTGTGTGTGTGTGTGTGAGAGTGTGTGTGTGTGTCTCTGGTTAAATGTGTGTGTGTGTGTGTGTGTGTGTGTGTGTGTGTGTGTGTGTGTGTGTGAGAGTGTGTGTGTGTGTCTCTGGTTAAATGTGTGTGTGTGTGTGTGTGTGTGTGTGTGTGTGTGTGTGTGTGTGTGTCTGGTTAAATGTGTGTGTGTGTGTGTGTGTGTGTGTGTATGTGTGTGTGTGTAGTAGAGAGTGAGGTACAAGGTAACCTACATTATTCAGCACTCTCTCTTTCTCACTCACTCTCACACACACACACACACACACACACACACACACACACACACATTTAACCAGACACACACACACACACACACGCACACACACACACACACACACAAACACACACACACACACACACACACACACACTCCTCTGCTGATAGGAAACTCTGAATAGTGTGGTGAGGGGAACACGAACCGACAGGCACTTTAACAGATTAGAGGGGATCTACTCACATGCACAAATACACACACACAAAGTAGAACTAAAGCCCCTTTCACACACTCTCAGGACCTGAGTGTCCTAAAAATGTTTAGAAATGTCAATCTCAAGTCATCTCATTTTACAAGTAATGACATTTTTCTCCTGGTGAGTTTATCCCATAAATAAAGCATCGGACAATTTTCAACTTCCAGGACTGAGAAAGGGAGCCTTTGCTAAACTGCAGTTCCTCCAGTGTCCACTAGAGTCTGTCTCCTGCAGTGAGTCAGTCCCCATAGAGCCCCATGTTAAAATGTCTAACTTTACAGCTGCAGTTCCTCCAGTGTCCACTAGAGTCTGTCTCCTGCAGTGAGTCAGTCCCCATAGAGCCCCATGTTAAAATGTCTAACTTTACAGCTGCAGTTCCTCCAGTGTCCACTAGAGTCTGTCTCCTGCAGTGAGTCAGTCCCCATAGAGCCCCATGTTAAAATGTCTAACTTTACAGCTGCAGTTCCTCCAGTGTCCACTAGAGTCTGTCTCCTGCAGTGAGTCAGTCCCCATAGAGCACCATGTTAAAATGTCCAACTTTACAGCTGCAGTTCCTCCAGTGTCCACTAGAGTCTGTCTCCTGCAGTGAGTCAGTCCCCATAGAGCTCCATGTTAAAATAAACATGTTTACATCCTGGTATAAAAACAGTTTGGGTCTCTAGAGCTCATTTCTCTCTTCAACTGTACGGGCTGAATGTTTATACAACTCACCTGTTTACATTATATTAAGGCTTAAAGTGATTTAGAATTTGGGGGAGTGACAGGTGGGAGCTGCTAGCTGTCAAAGCACGTTTATTTTGTCATGATTATTTCCCAGATGTCAGTTTGAGCCTGAACTGAAAGTTTCCAGAGTTCACTCCTCTGTTCTCTGTGTTCCCTCTCTGGCAGTACACACTGAACTCATCTGTACAGATTACAGCAGAGACATTAACCTAATCAAACAGCGTCTGACACAAACTGTGATTACAGGTTTAATTTGGGTGGGAAGAACGGCTCTGTGACGCACACCGACACACTGAGTCTTTCTGAGGATGATAAAAGGCTTTCATCTCATTTTAAGTTTTTAAGAGTTTTTGCTGTCTCAGTTTTATCCCAGAGGGCATGAGCTGATGATATCTGTTGTCTGAGAGGAATGATGTACCTGGACAAAAAATGTAAGATATGATAAACAGTAAATATGCCATCAAAGGTCACAGCTAGAAGAGTTCGATTTAAGCTTTGTACCTCCCTCCCTCCATTATTCATTCATGTCAGAGCTAGCCTCTAGCCGCTACCTTCTAGCTTTGGTTTCTTTATCTGTTTATGAAGTATTCTTTAGAGATTTTAGAGCACACATAACCCAACAACTTGACAACTTGTACTGTTTTGAGAAACACTTATTGTTCTTATGGTTGTCTTTTGTTGTCTACCGATCATGGACTGTGAAAATTAAACAATGTGCCCACCACCATGTTAGTTTACTAGAGCCAGAAGTGATCTTAAAGTATTACAAAGTTTTGAATGGTCAGTCACCATCTTATCTTAAAGAGCTCATAGTAATGTATTACTCCTCAAGAACATAATGCTCCCATAATGCAGGCCTGCTCATGGTACCTACAGTCTCTAAATGTACTATGGGAGGTAGAGCCTTCAGTTATCAGACCTGCTCATGGTACCTACAGTCTCTAAATGTACTATGGGAAGCAGAGCCTTCAGTTATCAGGTCTGCTCATGGTACCTACAGTCTCTAAATGTACTATGGGAGGTAGAGCCTTCAATTATCAGACCTGCTCGTGGTACCTACAGTCTCTAAATGTACTATGGGAGGTAGAGCCTTCAGTTATGAGGCCTGCTCGTGGTACCTACAGTCTCTAAATGTACTATGGGAGGTAGAGCCTTCAGTTATCAGGCCTGCTCATGGTACCTACAGTCTCTAAATGTACTATGGGAGGCAGAGCCTTCAGTTATCAGGTCTGCTCGTGGTACCTACAGTCTCTAAATGTACAATGGGAGGTAGAGCCTTCAGTTATCAGGTCTGCTCGTGGTACCTACAGTCTCTAAATGTACAATGGGAGGTAGAGCCTTCAGTTATCAGGTCTGCTCGTGGTACCTACAGTCTCCAAATGTACAATGGGAGGTAGAGCCTTCAGTTATCAGGTCTGCTCGTGGTACAGTCTCTAAATGTACAATGGGAGGTAGAGCCTTCAGTTATCAGAGCTGCTCGTGGTACAGTCTCTAAATGTAAAATGGGAGGTAGAGCCTTCAGTTATCAGACCTGCTCGTGGTACCTACAGTCTCTAAATGTACTATGGGAGGTAGAGCCTTCAGTTATCAGGCCTGCTCATGGTACCTACAGTCTCTAAATGTACAATGGGAGGTAGAGCCTTCAGTTATCAGACCTGCTCGTGGTACAGTCTCTAAATGTACTATGGGAGGTAGAGCTTTCAGTTATCAGACCTGCTCGTGGTACCTTCAGTCTCTAAATGTACTATGGGAGGTAGAGCCTTCAGTTATCAGGCCTGCTCGTGGTACCTACAGTCTCTAAATGTACAATGGGAGGTAGAGCCTTCAGTTATCAGGCCTGCTCGTGGTACAGTCTCTAAATGTACTATGGGAGTTAGAGCCTTCAGTTATCAGACCTGCTCGAGGTACCTACAGTCTCTAAATGTATTATGGGAGGTAGAGCCTTCAGTTATCAGACCTACTCGTGGTACCTACAGTCTCTAAATGTAATATGGGAGGTAGAGCCTTCAGTTATGAGGCCTGCTCGTGGTACAGTCTCTAAATGTACAATGGGAGTTAGAGCCTTCAGTTATCAGACCTGCTCGTGGTACCTACAGTCTCTAAATGTACTATGGGAGTTAGAGCCTTCAGTTATCAGGCCTGCTCGTGGTACCTACAGTCTCTAAATGTACTATGGGAGGTAGAGCCTTCAGTTATGAGGCCTGCTCGTGGTACAGTCTCTAAATGTACTATGGGAGGTAGAGCCTTCAGTTATGAGGCCTGCTCGTGGTTCAGTCTCTAAATGTACTATGGGAGGTAGAGCCTTCAGTTATCAGACCTGCTCGTGGTACAGTCTCTAAATGTACTATGGGAGGTAGAGCCTTCAGTTATGAGGCTTGCTCGTGGTACCTTCAGTCTCTAAATGTACTATGGGAGGTAGAGCCTTCAGTTATGAGGCCTGCTCGTGGTACAGTCTCTAAATGTACTATGGGAGGCAGAGCCTTCAGTTATCAGATCTGCTCGTGGTACCTACAGTCTCTAAATGTACAATGGGAGGTAGAGCCTTCAGTTATCAGGTCTGCTCGTGGTACCTACAGTCTCTAAATGTACAATGGGAGGTAGAGCCTTCAGTTATCAGGTCTGCTCGTGGTACCTACAGTCTCTAAATGTACAATGGGAGGTAGAGCCTTCAGTTATCAGGCCTGCTCGTGGTACAGTCTCTAAATGTACTATGGGAGTTAGAGCCTTCAGTTATCAGACCTGCTCGTGGTACCTACAGTCTCTAAATGTATTATGGGAGGTAGAGCCTTCAGTTATCAGGCCTGCTCGTGGTACCTACAGTCTCTAAATGTACAGTGGGAGGTAGAGCCTTCAGTTATCAGGCCTGCTCATGGTACAGTCTCTAAATGTACTATGGGAGGTAGAGCCTTCAGTTATGAGGCCTGCTCGTGGTACAGTCTCTAAATGTACTATGGGAGGCAGAGCCTTCAGTTATCAGGTCTGCTCGTGGTACCTACAGTCTCTAAATGTACAATGGGAGGTAGAGCCTTCAGTTATGAGGCTTGCTCGTGGTACCTTCAGTCTCTAAATGTATTATGGGAGGTAGAGCCTTCAGTTATGAGGCCTGCTCGTGGTACCTTCAGTCTCTAAATGTACTATGGGAGGTAGAGCCTTCAGTTATGAGGCCTGCTCGTGGTACAGTCTCTAAATGTACTATGGGAGGTAGAGCCTTCAGTTATGAGGCCTGCTCGTGGTACAGTCTCTAAATGTACTATGGGAGGCAGAGCCTTCAGTTATCAGGTCTGCTCGTGGTACCTACAGTCTCTAAATGTACAATGGGAGGTAGAGCCTTCAGTTATCAGGTCTGCTCGTGGTACCTACAGTCTCTAAATGTACAATGGGAGGTAGAGCCTTCAGTTATCAGACCTACTCGTGGTACCTACAGTCTCTAAATGTACAATGGGAGGTAGAGCCTTCAGTTATCAGGCCTGCTCGTGGTACAGTCTCTAAATGTACTATGGGAGTTAGAGCTTTCAGTTATCAGACCTGCTCGTGGTACCTACAGTCTCTAAATGTACTATGGGAGGTAGAGCCTTCAGTTATCAGGCCTGCTCGTGGTACCTACAGTCTCTAAATGTACAATGGGAGGTAGAGCCTTCAGTTATCAGACCTGCTCGTGGTACCTACAGTCTCTAAATGTACTATGGGAGGTAGAGCCTTCAGTTATCAGACCTACTCGTGGTACCTACAGTCTCTAAATGTAATATGGGAGGTAGAGCCTTCAGTTATGAGGCCTGCTCGTGGTACAGTCTCTAAATGTACTATGGGAGTTAGAGCCTTCAGTTATCAGACCTGCTCGTGGTACCTACAGTCTCTAAATGTACTATGGTAGTTAGAGCCTTCAGTTATCAGGCCTGCTCGTGGTACCTACAGTCTCTAAATGTACTATGGGAGGTAGAGCCTTCAGTTATGAGGCCTGCTCGTGGTACAGTCTCTAAATGTACTATGGGAGGTAGAGCCTTCAGTTATGAGGCCTGCTCGTGGTTCAGACTCTAAATTTACTATGGGAGGTAGAGCCTTCAGTTATCAGACCTGCTCGTGGTACAGTCTCTAAATGTACTATGGGAGGTAGAGCCTTCAGTTATCAGGCCTGCTCGTGGTACAGTCTCTAAATGTACTATGGGAGGTAGAGCCTTCAGTTATCAGGCCTGCTCGTGGTACCTTCAGTCTCTAAATGTACTATGGGAGGTAGAGCCTTCAGTTATGAGGCCTGCTCGTGGTACCTTCAGTCTCTAAATGTACTATGGGAGGTAGAGCCTTCAGTTATGAGGCCTGCTCGTGGTACAGTCTCTAAATGTACGATGGGAGTTAGAGCCTTCAGTTATCAGACCTGCTCGTGGTACCTACAGTCTCTAAATGTATTATGGGAGGTAGAGCCTTCAGTTATCAGACCTGCTCGTGGTACCTACAGTCTCTAAATGTATTATGGGAGGTAGAGCCTTCAGTTATCAGACCTACTCGTGGTACCTACAGTCTCTAAATGTAATATGGGAGGTAGAGCCTTCAGTTATGAGGCCTGCTCGTGGTACAGTCTCTAAATGTACAATGGGAGTTAGAGCCTTCAGTTATCAGACCTGCTCGTGGTACCTACAGTCTCTAAATGTATTATGGGAGGTAGAGCCTTCAGTTATCAGGCCTGCTCGTGGTACCTACAGTCTCTAAATGTACTATGGGAGGTAGAGCCTTCAGTTATGAGGCCTGCTCGTGGTACAGTCTCTAAATGTACTATGGGAGGTAGAGCCTTCAGTTATGAGGCCTGCTCGTGGTTCAGTCTCTAAATGTACTATGGGAGGTAGAGCCTTCAGTTATCAGACCTGCTCGTGGTACAGTCTCTAAATGTACTATGGGAGGTAGAGCCTTCAGTTATGAGGCTTGCTCGTGGTACCTTCAGTCTCTAAATGTACTATGGGAGGTAGAGCCTTCAGTTATGAGGCCTGCTCGTGGTACAGTCTCTAAATGTACTATGGGAGGCAGAGCCTTCAGTTATCAGATCTGCTCGTGGTACCTACAGTCTCTAAATGTACAATGGGAGGTAGAGCCTTCAGTTATCAGGTCTGCTCGTGGTACCTACAGTCTCTAAATGTACAATGGGAGGTAGAGCCTTCAGTTATCAGGTCTGCTCGTGGTACCTACAGTCTCTAAATGTACAATGGGAGGTAGAGCCTTCAGTTATCAGGCCTGCTCGTGGTACAGTCTCTAAATGTACTATGGGAGTTAGAGCCTTCAGTTATCAGACCTGCTCGTGGTACCTACAGTCTCTAAATGTATTATGGGAGGTAGAGCCTTCAGTTATCAGGCCTGCTCGTGGTACCTACAGTCTCTAAATGTACAATGGGAGGTAGAGCCTTCAGTTATCAGGCCTGCTCATGGTACAGTCTCTAAATGTACTATGGGAGGTAGAGCCTTCAGTTATGAGGCCTGCTCGTGGTACAGTCTCTAAATGTACTATGGGAGGCAGAGCCTTCAGTTATCAGGTCTGCTCGTGGTACCTACAGTCTCTAAATGTACAATGGGAGGTAGAGCCTTCAGTTATGAGGCTTGCTCGTGGTACCTTCAGTCTCTAAATGTACTATGGGAGGTAGAGCCTTCAGTTATGAGGCCTGCTCGTGGTACCTTCAGTCTCTAAATGTACTATGGGAGGTAGAGCCTTCAGTTATGAGGCCTGCTCGTGGTACAGTCTCTAAATGTACTATGGGAGGTAGAGCCTTCAGTTATGAGGCCTGCTCGTGGTACAGTCTCTAAATGTACTATGGGAGGCAGAGCCTTCAGTTATCAGGTCTGCTCGTGGTACCTACAGTCTCTAAATGTACAATGGGAGGTAGAGCCTTCAGTTATCAGGTCTGCTCGTGGTACCTACAGTCTCTAAATGTACAATGGGAGGTAGAGCCTTCAGTTATCAGACCTACTCGTGGTACCTACAGTCTCTAAATGTACAATGGGAGGTAGAGCCTTCAGTTATCAGGCCTGCTCGTGGTACAGTCTCTAAATGTACTATGGGAGTTAGAGCCTTCAGTTATCAGACCTGCTCGTGGTACCTACAGTCTCTAAATGTACTATGGGAGGTAGAGCCTTCAGTTATCAGGCCTGCTCGTGGTACCTACAGTCTCTAAATGTACAATGGGAGGTAGAGCCTTCAGTTATCAGACCTGCTCGTGGTACCTACAGTCTCTAAATGTACTATGGGAGGTAGAGCCTTCAGTTATCAGACCTACTCGTGGTACCTACAGTCTCTAAATGTAATATGGGAGGTAGAGCCTTCAGTTATGAGGCCTGCTCGTGGTACAGTCTCTAAATGTACTATGGGAGTTAGAGCCTTCAGTTATCAGACCTGCTCGTGGTACCTACAGTCTCTAAATGTACTATGGGAGTTAGAGCCTTCAGTTATCAGGCCTGCTCGTGGTACCTACAGTCTCTAAATGTACTATGGGAGGTAGAGCCTTCAGTTATGAGGCCTGCTCGTGGTACAGTCTCTAAATGTACTATGGGAGGTAGAGCCTTCAGTTATGAGGCCTGCTCGTGGTTCAGTCTCTAAATGTACTATGGGAGGTAGAGCCTTCAGTTATCAGACCTGCTCGTGGTACAGTCTCTAAATGTACTATGGGAGGTAGAGCCTTCAGTTATCAGGCCTGCTCGTGGTACAGTCTCTAAATGTACTATGGGAGGTAGAGCCTTCAGTTATCAGGCCTGCTCGTGGTACCTTCAGTCTCTAAATGTACTATGGGAGGTAGAGCCTTCAGTTATGAGGCCTGCTCGTGGTACCTTCAGTCTCTAAATGTACTATGGGAGGTAGAGCCTTCAGTTATGAGGCCTGCTCGTGGTACAGTCTCTAAATGTACTATGGGAGTTAGAGCCTTCAGTTATCAGACCTGCTCGTGGTACCTACAGTCTCTAAAGTTATTATGGGAGGCAGAGCCTTCAGTTATCAGGCCTGCTCGTGGTACCTACAGTCTCTAAATGTACAATGGGAGGTAGAGCCTTCAGTTATCAGGCCTGCTCATGGTACAGTCTCTAAATGTACTATTGGAGGTAGAGCCTTCAGTTATGAGGCCTGCTCGTGGTACAGTCTCTAAATGTACTATGGGAGGCAGAGCCTTCAGTTATCAGGTCTGCTCGTGGTACCTACAGTCTCTAAATGTACAATGGGAGGTAGAGCCTTCAGTTATGAGGCTTGCTCGTGGTACCTTCAGTCTCTAAATGTACTATGGGAGGTAGAGCCTTCAGTTATGAGGCCTGCTCGTGGTACCTACAGTCTCTAAATGTACTATTGGAGGTAGAGCCTTCAGTTATGAGGCCTGCTCGTGGTACAGTCTCTAAATGTACTATGGGAGGTAGAGCCTTCAGTTATCAGGCCTGCTCGTGGTACAGTCTCTAAATGTACTATGGGAGGCAGAGCCTTCAGTTATCAGGTCTGCTCGTGGTACCTACAGTCTCTAAATGTACAATGGGAGGTAGAGCCTTCAGTTATCAGGCCTGCTCGTGGTACCTACAGTCTCTAAATGTACAATGGGAGGTAGAGCCTTCAGTTATCAGACCTGCTCGTGGTACCTACAGTCTCTAAATGTACAATGGGAGGTAGAGCCTTCAGTTATCAGGCCTGCTCGTGGTACAGTCTCTAAATGTACTATGGGAGTTAGAGCCTTCAGTTATCAGACCTGCTCGTGGTACCTACAGTCTCTAAATGTACTATGGGAGGTAGAGCCTTCAGTTATCAGGCCTGCTCGTGGTACCTACAGTCTCTAAATGTACAATGGGAGGTAGAGCCTTCAGTTATCAGGCCTGCTCGTGGTACAGTCTCTAAATGTACTATGGGAGTTAGAGCCTTAATTTATCAGACCTGCTCGTGGTACCTACAGTCTCTAAATGTACTATGGGAGGTAGAGCCTTCAGTTATCAGACCTACTCGTGGTACCTACAGTCTCTAAATGTAATATGGGAGGTAGAGCCTTCAGTTATGAGGCCTGCTCGTGGTACAGTCTCTAAATGTACTATGGGAGTTAGAGCCTTCAGTTATCAGACCTTCTCGTGGTACCTACAGTCTCTAAATGTACTATGGGAGTTAGAGCCTTCAGTTTTCAGGCCTGCTCGTGGTACCTACAGTCTCTAAATGTACTATGGGAGGTAGAGCCTTCAGTTATGAGGCCTGCTCGTGGTACCTTCAGTCTCTAAATGTACTATGGGAGGTAGAGCCTTCAGTTATGAGGCCTGCTTGTGGTACAGTCTCTAAATGTACTATGGGAGGTAGAGCCTTCAGTTATCAGGCCTGCTCGTGGTACCTTCAGTCTCTAAATGTACTATGGGAGGTAGAGCCTTCAGTTATGAGGCCTGCTCGTGGTACCTTCAGTCTCTAAATGTACTATGGGAGGTAGAGCCTTCAGTTATGAGGCCTGCTCGTGGTACAGTCTCTAAATGTACTATGGGAGGTAGAGCCTTCAGTTATCAGGCCTGGTCGTGGTACAGTCTCTAAATGTACTATGGGAGGTAGAGCCTTCAGTTATCAGGCCTGCTCGTGGTACCTACAGTCTCTACATGTACTATGGGAGGTAGAGTCTTCAGTTATCAGACCTGCTCGTGGTACAGTCTCTAAATGTACTATGGGAGGTAGAGCCTCTCTTTCTTTGTAATCGTTTTGCTTACTGTCATCCAGCGGGCCGATGGGCTCTGACCTCCCCCTACTCATCTCTCTGACCTCGTCTCCCTCCCTCGTGTCCGTCTGTCCGTCCCCCTCCTCGGTGCAGGATGTCCTGTGTCCTGTCCGTCTCTGCATCAGCTCCCTCCTCTTCCTGTTTGACAAAGGAAGCATTTGGACGTACAGGATCCCGTAGGGCTCCGACCGCCGCCGCAGCGTCCGTCTGTCCGCCTCCTTCTGCCTCCTGTCCTTCTGTCCTCCATCTCTGTCCTCCACCATGACCCACGAGGTGGACTTTCTCCTCTCTTTCACTCTGCCTGACTCCGCCCTCTTCCTGTCTCTCCTGTCTTCCTCGCCCATGTTCGATTCAGACCCCCGGCGGTCTTTCTTTCTGTCGCTCTCGCTCTTCTTCTCCTCCGTCTTTTCCTCGTCCTCGGTCCGTCCACACGGATCAGACTTCCTCCTCAGCATCCGTTGGTGTGTGTGTCTGTCTCTGCTCTCTGTCTGCCTCACCTCCTCTTCATCTTCCTCCTCTTCCTCATCGCCTCCTCCAAACGGTTCGCTTCTCCTTCTCCCCGTCCATCTCTCCTTCTCCTTCCACTTCCTCAGCATCAAACTGCTCAGACGCTTCATCGCCATGGCCGCAGTTAATTAAAAAACAATAAAAATCTTTAAAAGACTTCAGCCTTAAAATGACTTCATCCTCTTTTTACAGAAGAAATGTCAGACAGAAAATGAGACTTAAAGGATTTAAAAGGATTTGACTGACATAAAGAAATGAAAGTGGATAAAACTGTCAAGTCACCAACTTCAACAAAATCCACCAAAATGTCAGTGTTGTAACGTGTGTTTGTTTCCAGGTATGAAAGCTTCACCAGCTGTGAGCCAGCCTGAATGTCAACCTGCTCTGATTGGCTGCTGCAGAAAGCTGCTTTGACTTTTTGTATCAAAAAGTTTCCAATACACTGAGTCACAGTCGATTCCTTTATCACAGAGATTAGAGACAAACCTGAGAGCGTCCGACCGTGAACTCTGATGTCAAACTTTAAAACCTTGAAACAGGAAATCAAACTCCAGACGAGCTCCGACGTCCTCACACTGCTGCTGCTATCAAATCCTGGAGGAAAACAACGTGTCAGACTTCCAGCTTGAGCAGGTCAGACAGACAGGTGAGCAGGTCAGACAGACAGGTGAGCAGGTCAGACAGACACAAAGGCTAACT
>NC_083630.1:25181922-25204422 GCF_963584025.1 Labrus mixtus | reverse complement strand
ACACTCTGAACACTCTGAACACACACACACACACTGGACACACACACTCTGAACACTCTGAACACACACACACTCTGAACACTCTGAACACATACACACTCTGAACACACACACTCTGAACACACACACACTCTGAACACTCTGAACACACACACACTCTGAACACACACACTCTGAACACACACACACACACACACACACACTGAACACTCTGAACACACACACACACTCTGAACACACACACTCTGAACACACACACACACACACACACACTCTGAACACTCTGAACACACACACTCTGAACACACACACTCTGAACACTCTGAACACTCTGAACACACACACACTCTGAACACACACACTCTGAACACACACACACACACACACACACTCTGAACACTCTGAACACACACACTCTGAACACACACACACACACACACACACACTCTGAACACACACACACTCTGAACACACACACACACACACACTCTGAACACTCTGAACACACACACACACTCTGAACACACACACTCTGAACACACACACACACTCTGAACACACACACACACACACACACACACACACACACTCTGAACACACACACACACACACTCTGAACACACACACACACACACACACACACACACTCTGAACACACACACACACTCTGAACACACACACTCTGAACACTCTGAACACACACACTCTGAACACACACACTCTGAACACACACACACACACACTGAACACTCTGAACACACACACTCTGAACACTCTGAACACACACACTCTGAACACACACACACTCTGAACACTCTGAACACACACACACACACTCTGAACACACACACACACTGAACACTCTGAACACACACACACTGAACACTCTGAACACACACACTCTGAACACACACACACTCTGAACACTTTGAACACTCTGAACACTCTGAACACACACACACTCTGAACACTCTGAACACTCTGAACACTCTGAACACTCTGAACACACACACACTCTGAACACTTTGAACACTCTGAACACTCTGAACACACACACACTCTGAACACTCTGAACACTCTGAACACACACACACACACTCTGAACACACACACACACTGAACACTCTGAACACACACACACTGAACACTCTGAACACACACACTCTGAACACACACACACACACACTCTGAACACACACACACTCTGAACACACACACACTCTGAACACACACACTCTGAACACTCTGAACACACACACTCTGAACACTTTGAACACTCTGAACACTCTGAACACACACACACTCTGAACACACACACACTCTGAACACTTTGAACACTCTGAACACTCTGAACACACACACACTCTGAACACTTTGAACACTCTGAACACTCTGAACACACACACTCTGAACACACACACACTCTGAACACACACACTCTGAACACTCTGAACACACACACTCTGAACACACACACACACACTCTGAACACACACACACACTGAACACTCTGAACACACACACACTGAACACTCTGAACACACACACTCTGAACACTCTGAACACACACACACTGAACACTCTGAACACACACACACTGAACACTCTGAACACACACACTCTGAACACTTTGAACACTCTGAACACTCTGAACACACACACACTCTGAACACACACACTCTGAACACACACACACACACACTCTGAACACACACACACACACTCTGAACACACACACACACTCTGAACACATACACACTCTGAACACTCTGAACACTCTGAACACTCTGAACACACACACACTCTGAACACACACACTCTGAACACACACACTCTGAACACATACACACTCTGAACACACACACTCTGAACACACACACACTCTGAACACACACACACTCTGAACACACACACTCTGAACACACACACTCTGAACACACACACACTCTGAACACACACACACTCTGAACACTCTGAACACATACACACTCTGAACACACACACACACACTCTGAACACACACACACTCTGAACACATACACACTCTGAACACACACACACACACACACACACACACACTCTGAACACACACACACACACACACACACACTCTGAACACTCTGAACACACACACACACTCTGAACACACACACACTCTGAACACATACACACTCTGAACACACACACTCTGAACACACACACTCTGAACACACACACTCTGAACACACACACACACTCTGAACACACACACACACTCTGAACACACACACTCTGAACACACACACACACTCTGAACACTCTGAACACATACACACTCTGAACACTCTGAACACATACACACTCTGAACACATACACACTCTGAACACACACACTCTGAACACACACACTCTGAACACACACACTCTGAACACACACACACACTCTGAACACACACACACACACACACTGAACACTCTGAACACATACACACTCTGAACACATACACACTCTGAACACATACACACTCTGAACACATACACACTCTGAACACTCTGAACACATACACACTCTGAACACACACACTCTGAACACACACTCTGAACACATACACACTCTGAACACTCTGAACACATACACACTCTGAACACACACACACTCTGAACACATACACACTCTGAACACATACACACTCTGAACACTCTGAACACATACACACTCTGAACACACACACTCTGAACACACACACACACTCTGAACACATACACACTCTGAACACACACACTCTGAACACACACACTCTGAACACACACACACTCTGAACACATACACACTCTGAACACTCTGAACACATACACACTCTGAACACACACACACTCTGAACACATACACACTCTGAACACATACACACTCTGAACACTCTGAACACATACACACTCTGAACACACACACTCTGAACACACACACACACACTCTGAACACATACACACTCTGAACACACACACTCTGAACACACACACTCTGAACACACACACACTCTGAACACATACACACTCTGAACACTCTGAACACATACACACTCTGAACACACACACACTCTGAACACATACACACTCTGAACACTCTGAACACACACACACTCTGAACACACACACTCTGAACACACACACACTCTGAACACATACACACTCTGAACACTCTGAACACATACACACTCTGAACACTCTGAACACACACACACTCTGAACACACACACTCTGAACACACACACACTCTGAACACACACACACACTCTGAACACATACACACTCTGAACACACACACTCTGAACACACACACTCTGAACACATACACACTCTGAACACATACACACTCTGAACACTCTGAACACATACACACTCTGAACACATACACACTCTGAACACTCTGAACACATACACACTCTGAACACATACACACTCTGAACACACACACTCTGAACACACACACTCTGAACACACACACACACACACACACACACACACTCTGAACACACACACACTCTGAACACTCTGAACACATACACACTCTGAACACATACACACTCTGAACACTCTGAACACTCTGAACACTCTGAACACACACACTGAACACACACACACTCTGAACACACACACACACACTCTGAACACACACACACTCTGAACACACACACACACACACTGAACACACACACACTCTGAACACACACACACACACTCTGAACACACACACACTCTGAACACATACACACTCTGAACACACACACACACTCTGAACACACACACACTCTGAACACACACACACTCTGAACACTCTGAACACACACACACACTCTGAACACACACACACTCTGAACACACACACACTCTGAACACTCTGAACACACACACACTCTGAACACACACACATTCTGAACACACACACACTCTGAACACACACACACTCTGAACACACACACACTCTGAACACTCTGAACACACACACACACTCTGAACACACACACACTCTGAACACATACACACACACACACACTCTGAACACATACACACTCTGAACACACACACACACTCTGAACACACACACACTCTGAACACACACACACACACTCTGAACACACACACACTCTGAACACATACACACTCTGAACACACACACACTCTGAACACATACACACTCTGAACACACACACACTCTGAACACACACACACACTCTGAACACACACACACTCTGAACACTCTGAACACACACACACTCTGAACACACACACACTCTGAACACACACACACACACTCTGAACACACACACACTCTGAACACACACACACACTCTGAACACACACACACTCTGAACACACACACACACTCTGAACACACACACACTCTGAACACACACACACACACACACACACACTCTGAACACACACACACACACACACACACACACACACTCTGAACACACACACACTCTGAACACACTCACACACACTCTGAACACACACACACACTCTGAACACACACACACTCTGAACACACACACACACACACTCTGAACACACACACACACACACACACACACACACACACACTCTGAACACACACACACACACACACACTCTGAACACACACACACACACTCTGAACACACACACACACACACACACACACTCTGTGCACACACACACTCTGAACACACACACACACACACTCTGAACACACACACACACACTCTGAACACACACACACACACACACTCTGAACACACACACACACTCTGAACACACACACACACACTCTGAACACACACACACACTCTGAACACACACACACACACACTCTGAACACACACACACTCTGAACACACACACACACTCTGAACACACACACACTCTGAACACACACACACTCTGAACACACACACACACACACTGAACACACACTCTGAACACTCTGAACACACACACACACTCTGAACACATACACACTCTGAACACACACACACACACTCTGAACACACACACACTCTGAACACTCTGAACACACACACACACACACACTCTGAACACACACACACACACTCTGAACACACACACACTCTGTGCACACACACACTCTGTGCACACACACATTCTGAACACACACACTCTGAACACACACACACTCTGAACACACACACACTCTGAACACACACACACTCTGAACACACACACACACATACACACTCTGAACACATACACACTCTGAACACACACACACTCTGTGCACACACACACTCTGTGCACACACACACTCTGAACACACACACACACACACACACTGAACACACACACACTCTGAACACACACACACTCTGTGCACACACACACTCTGAACACACACACACACACACACACTGAACACACACACACTCTGAACACACACACACACACACACACTCTGAACACACACACACTCTGAACACACACACACTCTGTGCACACACACACTCTGAACACACACACACACACTGAACACACACACACTCTGAACACACACACACTCTGTGCACACACACACTCTGAACACACACACACTCTGAGCACACACACACTCTGTGCACACACACACTCTGAACACACACACACACTGAACACACACACACTCTGAACACACACACACTCTGTGCACACACACACTCTGAACACACACACACACTGAACACACACACACTCTGAACACACACACACACACTGAACACACACACACTCTGAACACACACACACTCTGTGCACACACACACTCTGAACACACACACACACTGAACACACACACACTCTGAACACACACACTCTGAACACATACACACTCTGTGCACACACACACACTCTGAACACACACACACACTCTGAACACACACACACACTCTGAACACACACACACTCTGAACACACACACACACTCTGAACACACACACACTCTGAACACACACACACTCTGAACACATACACACTCTGTGCACACACACACTCTGAACACACACACACACTCTGTGCACACACACACTCTGAACACACACACACTCTGAACACTCTGAGCATGAAGCAGGCAAAAGATCTGATTCATCCCTGCATTTCAATAGTTATCACGATTTGTACTGTCTCAAGCAGAGTGTACTTTTACTTTCTGTTTGGATAAATTAATCTGCTTTTATTTTGAAATAAAGTAAGGCACTTCCTGTAGATGGAGGGTCAGGTACATGAAGTTAAGCCCAGAAACAGGAAGTGGTTATGGATCCCAAAGTGACATCAAACAGCTCAAAGGAACGCTAATAAAGGTCAATGCCATAAACTAGCCTCTCTCATTTCTGCACTGTCAGTCACCGTTACCATAGCAACCACCCATGGCATAGGCAGCGGTACATATAGACAAGCAGGAAGGATCGCTGGTTTTACTCACTGACAAGTATAAGAAGATCTTCAAACTTTGAACAAGGGCGTCCAGACTTTAAAATAATCCTGCAGACCCAACGAGAAACGACTTCATAAAAAATACGATCGAATCAAAGAGCTGAAAACACAATAAACTGCAGAATTTTAAAAAGTGAAAAATTAAAATTAAAATTTAAGATGAAACTGTAACAAAATTCTGATTTCAATAAAATTAAACTATGAAACACACACACACACACACACACACACACACACACTGTACCTTTTTCTTCTTCTGTTGCAAATCAATAATCCAATAAATCAGTTCTCTGCTCGCTCACACTCCAGTGTGTGTCTGACACACTCACACACTTCAGTCACTCTTCTCTCTTTAACCCTCCCTCCTCCCCCTCCCCTCCCTCCTCCCCCTCCTCCTCCTCCCTCCCTCTCTATCAGTCTCTCTTCCTGGTCATGTGTTTATGAGAGCAGTTATCTGATAAAACAGCTGATTCATCACTGCATCACTAAACACCACCTGCAGTCCCACTCCACAGCCTGTAGGGGGCGTTACCTGTGTCTGTAATATTTACGCTGACGTTTATGTAGCCTGAGAGACAACGAGCAGGGCATCAAAACAGAGGACAGTGTGACCCACAACAACTCAAACACATTTTTTAAGGTTAAAGGCGGGAGAGGAGCCGCCCGTAGGAATTGAACCTGGGCCGCCCACTTGGAGGACCACAGCCTCCGTACATGGGACGCACGCACTAACCGCTAGGATACCAGCGGCCCCAACTCTAAACCATCTAACCCATGTCTTACATATCTACTCTGCTCATTCTGTCCTTCAGGGCTCAGACTATTTGTTGGAACACAAACAGATTATAACAGATTACAGGAGATTTACACACACACACGCACACGCACACACACACGCACACGCACGCACACACACACACACACACACACACAGACACACACACACGCACACACACACACACACAGAGCTGTGATAGTTTTACTTTATATAAAGCCAGGTGTTGTGTCTGCAGGTTCATCTACACACTGACCCTGTGTGTGTTAGTGTGTGTGTGTGTGTGTGTGTGTGTGTGTGTTAGTGTGTGTGTGTGTGTGTGTGTGTGTGTGTGTGTGTGTGTGTGTGTGTGTGTGTGTAGTTCCAGCTGCTTCTTTAATCTGTAGTGTTTTTTAAATCTTTTATATTTTCAGCCTTGTTCTTTCTATGTTTTCGTTTGTTAAGTGGGTCATGACTAAAGTGTGGATCAATGATTCATTACAGCTGAAAGACGAGTCATTAGGTGTGTTATCTGTCAGACTTTGACCTCTGACCTCGGAGACAAACAGTTTACCGCTCTGTGATTCACAATCAGCTGATAACAACACAAACAAATGCTTGTCTTATTTAAAGGTGTCACTACATGACGGAGCCGGTTTAGAGGTGATCGATTTATCAGGAGATCATTCAGTTTGTTCTTTAATATAATGTAGAGTCGTCTTACCATTTCACCGCGTGCACTTTAACTTTAACTGATATTTAAAGGAGGAGTCAGTAGAAATGTTTGTAAACATTCAAACTAAGCCCCTCCTCCCAGGCTCATCTCCCCCAGAAGCCCCGCCCCCTCCCTGCAGGACATAGTGTGTACGTTTACTGCTCGTACCTACACTGCAGGCTAACACACACTAGCACAAGCTAACCGCCCAGTGTTTGTCACCTTCCTGTCCAACAGGAAGTAGACCAACTCCACGTCCACGGGTAAAAGACAACACAAGGTTCACCCTCGTTTTAGAACCAGCTTTATCCGCTTGGTGTTTCTCCTCACTCTGATTATATTTTCTCTTCTTTGCTGCTACGTCTCCGTCATAAAAGCGTCACCAGTCACCACCACACATGTATGGAGGCCCAGAAGGGACGATGGAGCAGCTTCACTTTAGGAGAAGTCTGTATTTTATTTTGAAGAAACCAGCCAGCTTCACTTTAGGAGAAGCCTGTATTTTATTTTGAAGAAACCAGCCAGCTTCACTTTAGGAGAAGACTGTATTTTATTTTGAAGAAACCAGCCAGCTTCACTTTAGGAGAAGACTGTATTTTATTTTGAAGAAACCAGCCAGCTTCACTTTAGGAGAAGTCTGTATTTTATTTTGAAGAAACCAGCCAGCTTCACTTTAGGAGAAGACTGTATTTTATTTTGAAGAAACCAGCCAGCTTCACTTTAGGAGAAGTCTGTATTTTATTTTGAAGAAACCAGCCAGCTTCACTTTAGGAGAAGACTGTATTTTATTTTGAAGAAACCAGCCAGCTTCACTTTAGGAGAAGTCTGTATTTTATTTTGAAGGAACCAGCCAGCTTCACTTTAGGAGAAGTCTGTATTTTATTTTGAAGGAGACAGGAAACCGACTCTACCTTTAAAGACATACAGAGTGATATTGTTTCCAACAGTAGAGGGATGAATCATAGGTTAGGGCGATATGACACCCTGCAGGTGTTTAGTGTTCAGATGTCCTACAGTCGAGTGGGACATTAAATGTTCTCTGTAAATCTGAGCATCAAACTCATCTCACAACTTTTTCATCGCAGCAACAAACCCTAGAGTTCAGAAATACCAGCTGTGAAGAGTGTGACTGATCCACACCAACATACAGAGACTTACAATCATCTGAAGAGTTTTAAACATGTGGATGATCATAAACCCTATTCTCACGGGACTAGTCTTACCTGGGGACTTCTAGTCATTTGTAATAAATGTGGAGGTCGTCTGTGATCTTCATCCCGTGTGAATCTGCCATGTCCGTAATTTGTAAATGATCTACCATGTTTCTCCAAACACAGAGGTTATAGTCCCGTGTGAATCGGCATCTTGGTGATTTGGGGTAGGTTTTTGTTTTTGTTGTGTTCTCCGCACCTTTTTTCTGCCTTTTTCCCGCTGCGTTGGCAATTATGAATGAAAGTTTTGACAGCATTTTGGGTGCACATTCAGGAGGCTCATCTACACAGCATGGAGAGCCAATCACAGAAAGAGCTCAAAACCATCAGTAGAGAGAAATCTCCAAACATGAGAAGATGCATTACATGGAACATTTTTCTATATTTTACACAGAGCCTGGTGTTCTACTAGTAGAGAGAGAGAACGAGGGGAGTGTGTGTTCAGCAGGTGTGTGTGAGAGGCACGTTATGATGCCGGGGACCGGAGCAGAATCATCTGAAGTGTATGTACAGACTCTCCGTGTCTGTTTACAACCTGCAGCACCCCAAAGTGAGGACTACAGCTCCGGCCCTGGAGCAGACCAGTCTCCCCTGTTCGGAACGGGAAGCAGGAAAGGTTAATACTTCACATCATATCCGGGGGATGATGTCAGTAAATACACAGACTTAAAACACAGACTTGACTTATCCCGTAGAACAGACGTGGTGGGGTCATTTCTAAATCACATGACGTCATCAGGTTATAGTGTGAATAGACCCAACACTCTCATGTTACACAAACAGCTGACCAACAAACACAAGACTTTATCACCAGAGAACACACAGAGGGGCACTTCCCATGACTGTCAGAGTGTGTGTGTGTGTGTGTGTGTGTCTGTGTGTGTGTGTGTGTGTGTGTGTGTGTGTGTGTGTGTGTGTGTGTGTGTGTGTGTGTCTGTGTGTGTGTGTGTGTGTGTGTGTGTGTGTCGTCAGAGGGGATGATGGTTGGGGAAAATCAGATTGAGAAACGCTGACTCAAGGGGTTTTATAATGACGGTCTCATATTTCTCACACACCAGGTACATCTGTAAGCCCCACCCACTTCCTGCTCAACTCAGTAATGACATCACTGATGGACTGTCCCACAGACACTGGACTGTCCCACAGACACTGAACTAACCACAGTCACTGAACTAACCACAGACACTGAACTAACCACAGACACTGAACTAACCATAAACACTGGACTGTCCCACAGACACTGAACTAACCACAGACATTAGACTAACCACAGACACTGAACTAACCACAGACACTGAACTAACCACAGACATTAGACTAACCACAGACACTGAACTAACCACAGACACTGGACTAACCACAGACACTGAACTAACCACAGGCACTGAACTAACCACAGACACTGGACTAACCACAGACACTGAACTAACCACAGACACTGAACTAACCACAGACACTGAACTAACCACAGACACTGAACTAACCACACACACTGAACTAACCACAGACACTGAACTAACCACAGACACTGGACTAACCACAGACACTGAACTAACCACAAACACTGAACTAACCACAGGCACTGAACTAACCACAGGCACTGAACTAACCACAGACACTGGACTAACCACAGACACTGAACTAACCACAGACACTGGACTAACCACAGACATTAGACTAACCACAGACACTGGACTAACCACAGACACTGGACTCTCCCACAGACACTGAACTAACCACAGACACTGAACTAACCACAGACACTGAACTAACCACAGACACTGGACTAACCACAGACACTGGACTAACCACAAACACTGAACTAACCACAGACACTGGACTGTCCCACAGACACTGAACTAACCACAGACACTGAACTAACCACAGACACTGGACTAACCACAGACTCTGAACTAACCATAAACACTGGACTGTCCCACAGACACTGAACTAACCACAGGCACTGGACTAACCACAGACATTAGACTAACCACAGACACTAAACTAACCACAGACACTGAACTAACCACAGACACTGGACTAACCACAGACACTGGACTAACCACAGACATTAGTCTAACCACAGACACTGAACTAACCACAAACACTAAACTAACCACAGACACTGAACTAACCACAGACACTAAACTAACCACAGACACTAAACTAACCACAGACACTGAACTAACCACAGACACTGAACTAACCACAGACACTGGACTAACCACAGACACTAAACTAACCACAGACACTGAACTAACCACAGACACTGGACTAACCACAGACACTAAACTAACTACAGACACTGAACTAACCACAGACACTGGACTAACCACAGACACTAAACTAACCACAGACACTGAACTAACCACAGACACTGGACTAACCACAGACACTGAACTAACCACAGACATTAGACTAACCACAGACACTGAACTAACCACAGACATTAGACTAACCACAGTCACTGAACTAACCACAGACACTGGACTAACCACAGACACTGGACTAACCACAGACATTAGACTAACCACAGACACTGAACTAACCACAGACACTAAACTAACCACAGACACTGAACTAACCACAGACACTGGACTAACCACAGACACTGGACTAACCACAGACATTAGACTAACCACAGACACTGAACTAACCACAGACACTGAACTAACCACAGACACTGAACTAACCACAGACACTGGACTGTCCCACATACACTGAACTAACCACAGACACTGAACTAACCACAGACACTGAACTAACCACAGACACTGGACTAACCACAGAAACTGGACTAACCACAGACATTAGACTAACCACAGACACTGAACTAACCACAGACACTGAACTAACCACAGACACTGAACTAACCATAAACACTGGACTGTCCCACAGACACTGAACTAACCACAGTCACTGAACTAACCACAGACACTGAACTAACCACAGACACTGAACTAACCATAAACACTGGACTGTCCCACAGACACTGAACTAACCACAGACATTAGACTAACCACAGACACTGAACTAACCACAGACACTGAACTAACCACAGACATTAGACTAACCACAGACACTGAACTAACCACAGACACTGGACTAACCACAGACACTGAACTAACCACAGGCACTGAACTAACCACAGACACTGGACTAACCACAGACACTGAACTAACCACAGACACTGAACTAACCACAGACACTGAACTAACCACAGACACTGAACTAACCACACACACTGAACTAACCACAGACACTGAACTAACCACAGACACTGGACTAACCACAGACACTGAACTAACCACAAACACTGAACTAACCACAGGCACTGAACTAACCACAGGCACTGAACTAACCACAGACACTGGACTAACCACAGACACTGAACTAACCACAGACACTGGACTAACCACAGACATTAGACTAACCACAGACACTGGACTAACCACAGACACTGGACTCTCCCACAGACACTGAACTAACCACAGACACTGAACTAACCACAGACACTGAACTAACCACAGACACTGGACTAACCACAGACACTGGACTAACCACAAACACTGAACTAACCACAGACACTGGACTGTCCCACAGACACTGAACTAACCACAGACACTGAACTAACCACAGACACTGGACTAACCACAGACTCTGAACTAACCATAAACACTGGACTGTCCCACAGACACTGAACTAACCACAGGCACTGGACTAACCACAGACATTAGACTAACCACAGACACTAAACTAACGACAGACACTGAACTAACCACAGACACTGGACTAACCACAGACACTGGACTAACCACAGACATTAGACTAACCACAGACACTGAACTAACCACAGACACTGAACTAACCACAGACACTAAACTAACCACAGACACTGAACTAACCACAGACACTGAACTAACCACAGACACTGGACTAACCACAGACACTAAACTAACCACAGACACTGAACTAACCACAGACACTGGACTAACCACAGACACTAAACTAACCACAGACACTGAACTAACCACAGACACTGGACTAACCACAGACACTGAACTAACCACAGACATTAGACTAACCACAGACACTGAACTAACCACAGACATTAGACTAACCACAGTCACTGAACTAACCACAGACACTGGACTAACCACAGACACTGGACTAACCACAGACACTGAACTAACCACAGACACTAAACTAACCACAGACACTGAACTAACCACAGACACTGGACTAACCACAGACACTGAACTAACCACAGACACTGAACTAACCACAGACACTGAACTAACCACAGACACTGAACTAACCACAGACACTGAACTAACCACAGACACTGGACTAACCACAGACACTGGACTAACCACAGACATTAGACTAACCACAGACACTGAACTAACCACAGACATTAGACTAACCACAGTCACTGAACTAACCACAGACACTGGACTAACCACAGACACTGGACTAACCACAGACACTGAACTAACCACAGACACTAAACTAACCACAGACACTGAACTAACCACAGACACTGGACTAACCACAGACACTGGACTAACCACAGACATTAGACTAACCACAGACACTGAACTAACCACAGACACTGAACTAACCACAGACACTGAACTAACCACAGACACTGGACTGTCCCACATACACTGAACTAACCACAGACACTGAACTAACCACAGACACTGAACTAACCACAGACACTGGACTAACCACAGAAACTGGACTAACCACAGACATTAGACTAACCACAGACACTGAACTAACCACAGACACTGGACTAACCACAGACACTGAACTAACCACAGACACTGGACTAACCACAGACACTGGACTAACCACAGACATTAGACTAACCACAGACACTGAACTAACCACAGACACTGAACTAACCACAGACACTGGACTAACCACAGACACTGAACTAACCACAGACACTGGACTAACCACAGACACTGAACTAACCACAGACACTGAACTAACCACAGACACTGAACTAACCACAGACACTGGACTAACCACAGACACTGGACTAACCACAGACACTGGACTAACCACAGACATTAGACTAACCACAGACACTGGACTAACCACAGACACTGTACAAATACCTTGGTGTCTTGCTTGATGACTCCCTCACCTTCAAGCCCCATATTGACAATCTTAAATTGGGTTTCTTCTTCCGAAACAAATTTTGTTTCTCTTTTGAGGTGAAAAAGCGGCTTGTCACTGTAACTTTTTGATCCATTCTAGATTATGGAGTCCTGATGTATATGAATGCCTCAGCTAAATGTCTAAGTAAGATTGATGCTGTTTCTTATGCTTCTCTGAGGTTAACTGTGGAGCCCTGACCCATCATTGTGAACTGTATTCTCCAGTGGGATGGCCTTCTTTGTCCACCAGGAGGCTGGGACACTGGTGCACTTTTATGTACAAGGCCATGCTTGGGCTACTGCCCTCCTACATCTGTAACCTAATCACACGGAGAACTGTTGATTCTTACAGTTTGCGTTCAAATGATCAGTTGTTTCTGTCTGTTCCATTTGCCCGCACAGAGCTGGGAAAAAGGGCTTTGGTCTACTCTGCTCCTACTACATGGAACATGCTGCAAAAAGACTGGAAAATAACTGAACTGATTTCTTTGAATGCTTTTAAATCCAGGCTGAGAGCACTTGAGACGACCTCCTTTACTTGTAACTGTTTTTTTTTATAATTTTAATTGCTGTCTGTATGTTGTGAGTGTGACTGTGTAACTTTTGCTGCCTCTTGGCAGGACTCCCTTGAAAAAGAGGTTTTTAATCTCAATGGGACTTTCCTGGATAAATAAAGGCTAAATAAAATAAAAAATAAAACTGAACTAACCACAGATATTGGACTGTCCCACAGACACTGAACTAACCACAGATATTGGACTGTCCCACAGACACTGAACTAACCACAGATATTGGACTTACAGGCATATGGAGTCTCATCGGCATCCTCCCGCTGCTCCTCATCATCACATTATCTCCAAATACTGTCAGAACAGCACTGTCCTGATACTGTCCTGCTTTAACACCCACTCAGATCTAATAATAACACTTCTGCCTCAGATAGAAACTAACATGTTTTAACACTTTCAAATTGAAGTGCACAAATCCTCTCGTGAGTAAACGGAGGATGCAAACATCAAACCAACGCGCGCGGCCGCTGAGCGCACCTGAGAAGCACGAGCAGGTGACCATCTTCCGGTGGTTTGGTCGGTGCCGTGAGGAGGAGGAGGAGACTTGGAGAAAAACGCTCAAATGATCCGGTTTAAAACGGAAACATGTTCAGGAGGAACCATCGCGCGACAGAGCGCGCGCTGCGCCGCGCCATGACGGTGCGCAGCGCGCGGACAGCACGCGGACACGGATTACTGACAGATTACGCACGGCGCAGCGCGCGCTCTGGTTCGGAGGAGAGAGCAAACACTGCTGTTACTATGACAACTACAATTTTGACAGTATTACTACTACTGTTGCTGACGTCACAATACTACTATCTGTAGTACATTACTGCGACACTCAACTACTTCTTCTTCTACTGCTACTACCACACCACCACTACTACAGCTATTCTCTGTTCCTAAATTAAGTGAAAGTCTATATTCTTATTTTGGGATATTTTGGGGATACATTTGAATATTAGATTATGATATTGGTATTTTGATTATTATTGTTTCATGTGAGTTATTTCCATTAGTTTATTTTGCTACTTGGGGCATAAGGGTGGAGTCTGTACATGGGTGTGTCTATATAGCCAGGTAGCCAGGTGAGACTCAGGTAGGCACCTAATGGGTTAATGTTTTTTTTACCAGGAAGCCAGGACGCAATGGCAGGATGACAGGGCAAGAGAGACAGCAAAGTGTTTTTTGTTGTTTGTTGCCTGCTTGATTGAAAACCTTCAATCATCATCTGGACTTATTCATATATCCTGCGTAAGATTCGCCCTCTAGGTGCCTCAGTGGCTTTATTATGAGTTTGTGTTAAATTTATAATTTGTTTGGAATTTTAGTTATTTATAGACTATAGATATCACCACTACACTACTATCTGTAGTACACTACTGCAACACTCAACTTCTTCTTCTACTACCACACCACTAGTACTATCATCACGGCCACCAGGGGGCGTCTCCGGGATTCTGGGTCCAATGGAAAGATATCAACCAGGAATGTGAGGGCGTGGCCAAGTTTGTTTGACTGACAGCTCCACTAACCTGTCTTTATGTGCACACACTACCTCAGCTGTCTAACGAGATCTTGGCTGCCCACACAGATTTAATTTATCCACAGTCACTACACACTCTGCTCCTCACTGCCTCAGCTCTGAACACCGCCCTCTAGTGGCAAAACCCACTCATAACACCTCCCCAAGTCCCAGGGGCGTGTCCAGACTTTTGAGACTGGGGTGGTCTAACTTGGGCGCTGACTTATTTACCCTTTCTCACTTCACCCAAAACATCTCATTTATAACACAATTTTTTTTTTCTGACAGGGCTATTAGCCAATCACAGTTTAGGATTTTTGGGCTGATATCCAAACTGTTGCAACAATCAGACTTTCAGAACTGAAGTCAGAAGATCGACTTCCCAACTCTGAAACCTGGACCACCTGAGGAGCTCGGGGCAGCAGAGAGAAGAAGAGTCTTTACACCAACATGTGCTTCATTCTCCTCCAGACTAAAAAAAAACAGATAAGAGCAAATATTACCAGAAGAAGAAGATACTTCAACTGTTGTTTTAAACTGCTCCTGCTTCACAGTCACTGTAAGTCGTAGTGATGTCATTGTGTTTGTCAGCTCCGGTTTACATCTGCTGAATGATTCCTTTCACTGATATATAAAATAAATACTTTTGTTGGTGCTCTGAAGAAACATTTTCAATACTGAACTTAAGCAGGCAGAGCCCCCTGTCTTTACATGACCGTGTTTGTGGTTGTAGTGTGTTCTTTTAAACAGCAGGGGGCGCTGTTGTCTCCGATGAAGGTGTTCCTGTGGCTGTTTGCTGGTTTGACTGCAGGGTTTCAGTTCACCTTGTTTTGTGTTCTTTCATTTCCTCATTGATGGATTGATATCTTTATTTCAGCGTTAATAAAATAAAATGACTAAAGTAGTAAACAATAACAAAGTGAATCTAAAAAACAAACATGTCCAACACAAATATTGTCTGGACATGTGATGTGAGGTGTGGGGGTTACTCCCCCTCCTCTCCCTCCCAGGAGGAGCAGCTAGTGGTGTAAATCTGTTTGTGGACATGTGGAGTGTGTAAGAAAAAATCTACCCCCCCTCCTCCTCCCCCACGGACACGGGAAGAAGCACCATAAATAAAAAGGAGTGGAGGGTGATCAGGTGTGCTTTCAAAAGATAGAGATAAAAATCAAAGAGGCGGGACTAAAAGAACAAGTCACAGGTCGGGGTCAGGGGTCAGCTTTTGTTGTCGCCTTTTTGTTTGAATAAAAACACTAAATATCTGCACAGTGACATGAGGGAGGCCTTTCTTTCATCACAGAGGTCAATCCCAACTCAGAAGAGTGTTCAGGAGTTTAACTTCTAAATAAAACAGGCTGCTCTTCAAATGTTGGAGAAAGAGGAAGACTTGTTTGTTTGTTTGTTTGTTTGTTAAAAACCCGACCCTCTGACAGACTGTGACTGGGACAGTCTGTATGAATGCTTTTTGTCTCTATAGATGGGAGGCTTGTGCAATATCATCGAGCCTGCACATTCTATTCAGTCTCACACACACACACACACACACACACACACACAGACACACACACACACACACACACACAGACACACAGACACACACACACACACACACACACACACACACAGACACACACACACACACACACACACACACACAGACACACACACACACACACACACACACACACACACACACACACACAGACACACACACACACACACACACACACACACACACACACACACACACAGCAGAATCAGCAGACACATCAGGATGAAGGGAAAGCGTTGAGGCAGCAGAATCTCTTAAAGCTCGTTCTTTTGTCTGGCCGGCGGGGTCCTCGCCCCCCCCTCGCCCCCCGCCCGTATATATTGGGGTGTCCAACTTTTTCTCTCTTACACTGTGTGTGTGGTTGTGGGCCAGGTCAGGAAAACATCCAGTGGGCAAAATGTCGCAGTACTCTGGAAAGGTGAGTGACCGCAGGATGGAGGTTGGATCACCGGCGTGCTGAGGACGAGCATTTGATTTGCAGATTTTAGAAACTTTTAAAATGGACTGAAAACATTGAAAATGGCGAGGTTGAATTCTCCTGACTTTCAGTTGGAGTTTGGAGCGATGATGCTGACTGTTAACCCTCCGGAGTCCAAAGGGTTAAAGATTAAAATCATTTCTTTGACTTGAAGTGTTACATTTAGGATTTTTATAAAGTTAAACTGAGTTCCTGTAAGTTCTTGCAGCTTCTTGTTGACTTCTTTTAAACGTCAGTGAGTAAATCTCTCAGGGCGTTCAAACACAGGATGCTAAAATGCTAAACGAAGCTGCATCTCCACTTTCTGCCAGCAGGGGGCTCCACTGACTGGCTCCAGCGTTCACACTCACTTTCAGGTTCTACAAAAAAAACCTGAAGACTCTTTGACTCCGCCCACTCAGGTGTTAACTAATAAGAGTAGAGTTGCCTCGTTTTCATCGCGCAGCTTGAAGAGCGTCACATTTATCGATTTCTTTCACTTCAAACCGTTCTGACCCGCCGCCTCGTTCTCGCACAGATTTCTTAAAAAACATTTGACTTCCTGAATCTCGTTGTGACTGACTGACGTCTTGATTTCTCCGTTTTCCCTCCAGATCACCTTCTACGAGGGGAAATGCTTCACCGGCAGGAAGCTGGAGGTCAGAGGAGACTGTGATAACTTCCAGGACCGCGGCTTCATGAACAGGTGACCTTTAAACTCTGCAGTCTGACTTCTTTCACCTGGTCACACCTGGTTACACCTGGTCACACCTGGTTACACCTGGTTACACCTGGTTACACCTGGTCACACCTGGTCACACCTGGTCACACCTGGTTACACCATGGTCACACCTGGTTACACCTGGTCACACCTGGTCACACCTGGTTACACCTGGTCACACCTGGTTACACCATGGTCACACCTGGTTACACCATGGTCACACCTGGTCACACCTGGTTACACCATGGTCACACCTGGTTACACCTGGTCACACCTGGTCACACCTGGTCACACCTGGTTACACCATGGTCACACCTGGTCACACCTGGTCACACCTGGTCACACCTGGTTACACCTGGTCACACCATGGTCACACCTGGTCACACCATGGTCACACCATGGTCACACCATGTCACACCTGGTCACACCTGGTCACACCTGGTTACACCTGGTCACATCATGGTCACACCTGGTCACACCTGGTCAGGGTTTTTTACTTCCTGCTTCAAAGCTCACACAGAGACTCTTCAGGTTCTGATAAACGTTTGTCTTTTTTTTTTTCAGGGTGAACTCCATCCGTGTGGAGAGCGGCGCCTGGATCTGCTTCGACCACCCCGACTTTAAGGGCCAGCAGTACATCCTGGAGCACGGAGAATACCCAGAGTTCCAGAGGTGGAACTCCCACAACGACCACATGGGATCCTGCAAACCCATCCGCATGGTAAACTCATTTAACTCATTAAACCAGCCTGAACAGGACGAGTAGAGGAACACACAAACAACATGGACTCAAAACCAAGACCACTCTGTGATGGTCTTGGTTTTGGTCTCGTCCCAGAATCAAGACCACTTTTTGAAGGTCTTGGTTTTGGTCTCGTCCCAGAATCAAGACCACTCTGTGAAGGTCTTGGTTTTGGTCTCATCCCAGAATCAAGACCACTTTTTTGAAGGTCTTGGTTTTGGTCTCGTCCCAGAATCAAGACTACTCTGTGAAGGTCTTGGTTTTGCTCTTGTCCCAGAATCAAGACCACTCTTTGAAGGTCTTGGTTTTGGTCTCGTCCCAGAATCAAGACCACTCTGTGAAGGTCTTGGTTTTGGTCTCGTCCCAGAATCAAGACCACTCTGTGAAGGTCTTGATTTTGGTCTCGTCCCAGAATAAAGACCACTCTGTGAAGGTCTTGATTTTGGTCTCGTCCCAGAATCAAGACCACTTTGTGAAGGTCTTGATTTTGGTCTCGTCCCAGAATCAAGACCACTTTGTGAAGGTCTTGGTTTTGGTCTCGTCCCAGAATGAAGACCACTTTAACTCAGACGAGAGGACGTTAAAGAGAAGAATATCTCCACCTTAAGGCGATGAGAATGTGACCATGAGACCAAAGAGCCAATGAGAGCAGAGTAAACTTTAACTTCCTGTTTTCTGTGTTTCTTCGTCCTATCAGCACGGCGAGCATTACCGCATTGAGCTGTTCGAGGCCTGTAACTTCTCGGGTCAGTGCGTGGAGATCTGTGAGGACTGCCCCTTCCTGCAGAGCCGCGGACTCTCCAAGAACTGCATCAACTCTGTCAAGGTGTACGGAGACGGAGCGTGAGTCCAACACACACACACACACACACACACACACACACACACACAAAGTAAATACAAACATTGAAAACATGAAAATAGAGAACAACAGGACATACAGTATGAAGACAATATAACAAAATCAGGACAGTTCACTCTTCACTACAAATCTTTCTGACATCAAAACATTTCTGAGTCAATTTGTATTTTAGAAAAAGACAAAGAATCATTAAATAAAGAAAGAAAAGAAAGGATTGGATAAACCTGATTCAGAAACAAAATCCAGATTCCCAGAGTTTTAAACAGCACTACACACTTTGTCCACAGGGGGGCGCCAGAGTCCCCCCTAACAGAAAGTTTTCATCTGGTTTATTGAGGTTGTTTTTGTCTCGCTCTGCAGCTGGGTGATGTACGAGGAGCCTAACTTCCGCGGTCGCATGTACATCGTGGAGCGTGGAGACTACTGCAGCCATAACGAGTGGCAGGCCCAGAACCCCAACATCCAGTCCATCCGCAGGGTCGTCAACTACTTCTAAAGCCCCGCCCCTTAACCTCAGCTCCCCTCCCCCTCCTCCACCTGTTCCCCCTCTGTAATCATGTACAATAAAGAAACCCAGACTGAGATCAGAACGCAGGTTTTTTATCAAACATTCTGTGTGTGTGCGTGTTGTTTTCTTACAGCCGAGCGACTAAACCTACACATCCTCTTTTTGTTTACATCGCTGCTCTTCATCAGGACAGGTGAGCAGACGGGATACCTGAGAGTCAAAGTCTAAAGTTACATCTGCAGATTTAGATGTTTAACAAAAGAGGGGAAACATGTGACCAGGTTTAGCCGGTGTTAAAAAATGAAGCTGATGTTGAAGTGTAACATCCTGCAGTTCCTGGAGTGTCCACTAGAGGCTGGCTGCAGAAGCACAGGAAGTCACATACACACCCATTCTAAAAAGCCTGTTTTTACAGCAGAGATTAACATGTTTACAGCCTGGTTCAAAAAACCAAATAGGTGTGATTAGCTCATGTCTCGATGGACACACACTGTACGGGGGGTGAATGTTTTGATGACTCATCAGTTTTGATTTGATGAAGGATAAGAGTTATTCACAATAAGGCGTGTAGCTGACCTGATTGACAGGTGGGCGCGGTGTAACGGTTTGTCAGGAGGTTTAAAACCCGCCTCAGCTCCAGCTCTCAGCCTGTCGTTAGGTTGACTGAAAGTTAGACTGAGACAGCATTTCCAGCATGGAGACCGCCATCGATGGGACTCCAGCGCCCCCTGCAGGAGCAGACGGGGGACGACACTCAGGCTTCAAACATTAAGATTTAAAAGTGGGCGTGTCAAAAGTGTTGATTTAACTTTTAGGAGTTTAAAGAATCAGAGTGAGAAAATATGGAGGAGTTGTTCAATGAAGAAGAACGCAGAGGACAAAATGATAAAAACATCTTCATGAGATCCTCAGGGCCCGACAAGGAAGTCCAGGAGGCGGAACTTCACGAACACGCCACATGTTTCTGCTGCTGTTTGAAACTCACCTGGGACACCAAAACTGTTCAACATCTTTACAAACACGAGCTCTCTCTCTCCGTTTGTTGTGATCTGATCTTCACTCCTATTGGACGTCACGGAGCATCCCCGTTGATCATTTCTAAACGTGACATGAACAGGTGTGTAAGCGGCGTGCAGCGCCCTCTGTTTCCTGTCTCTAAAGCTCCTCCACACGCTTCATGAATCTGAACGAGTAAAACGACACATCACACACATCAACCTTCATCTTTTATTCTCATCACACGAGACAATCAACATAAACATGACGTGAAATCAAACTGCTGACGGA
>NC_083630.1:25111922-25159422 GCF_963584025.1 Labrus mixtus | reverse complement strand
CTTCTTCTCCTCCTCGTCTCTCGTCTGCTGCCTCCACTCGCTGTCGCTCACCTTCAGCACCATCACCTTACTGTGGTTCTTCACGCCCTGCTCGTCCAGACGCTGGTCTGACAACACACACACACATTATTAAAAGTGTCCTCTCAGGGAAACCGTACCTGCAGCAGGTCTAAACTCACCTGCACACAGAGTTTTCCCGTTCAGGATCAGTTTGATGTGTTTCAGTCCAAAGTCCTCCCCAATCCTACAACACAGAAACAAACAGAATTTAGAGAGAGAGAGGGGGGGAGGGGGGAGAGAGAGGAGAGAGAGAGAGAGAGAGAAAGAGTGAGGAGAGAGAGGGGGAGAGAGAGAGAGTGAGGAGAGAGAGGGGGAGAGACAGAGACAGAGAGAGAGAGAGGGGGGAGAGGGGGAGAGAGAGAGTGAGGAGAGAGAGAGAGAGGAGAGAGAGGGGGGAGAGAGATGAGAGTGAGGAGAGAGAGAGAGAGAGGAGAGAGAGGGGGGAGAGAGATGAGAGTGAGGAGAAAGAGAGAGGAGAGAGAGAGAGAGACAGAGAGAAAGAGAGAGAGAGAGTGAGGAGGGGGGAGAGTGTCTGTGTGTGTGTGTGTGTGTGTGTGTGTGTGTGTGTGTGTGTGTGTGTGTGTGTGTGTGTGTGTGTGTGTGTGTGTGTGTGTACCTGTCCACCACCTCCTGGACCAACACGTCCAGTCTCATCTCCAGGTGATTCTTTGTCTTTGGATCCTGAAAATCAATCAGTCAACAAACACCTGTCAGTGTCTGTGTGTGTGTGTGTGTGTGTGTGTGTGTGTGTGTGTGTGTGTGTGTGTGTGTGTGTGTGTGTGTGTGGAGCTCCCGCTGTGATGTCACAGAGTCATGTGTTCTGGAGTTATTATGGATGTAAACATGGCGGCTTGTTTTCCACCTTCTTGCTGTCTCTGGGCAGCAGCAGCTCCAGCGTGGCCATGCTCGTCTCCTTGAACGTCTTGTTTCCTTTCCCTCTCCTCACCGCCTGCGCCCGGATCGCCTCCAGAGCGCCCCCTACCTCCTGCACCGGCAGACACACCAGAGGGGCATATCTCTCCGCCAGCTCCTGAGAACAAAACCAAATGTTAAATCATTGACCGATGAGCAGAAAGTGTAAAAGCTTTACGCTCACTGAGGTTTGATTGTGAGCATTCGATGTGTTTTTATCGATGCTTCTCTGTTCTCATGTTGATTGTTTTTATTTATTTATAGATGCTACAGTGGAGGACGCTAAATGTGTGTGTTTCAAAACGTATCCTGTTGTTTCCTGTCGCACCGTATCACATGGTATGGTTCAGTTTTTGTCCCTCACAGGCTCAGGTTGTTATTCTCAGTGTGTGACATCACTACAGAGGAAGATGTTACAGATGACTGGACCTCACAGGAGTTAAAGATCTACCTCTGCACCAATCAGTGAGTTTGTAGTTCCATTTTGTTTTAACCCCTTAAAGGCTGACCTGCATGTGCTGCGCTCCTGGCTGGTTGTTGTCGTCGGTGTATGGAGGGTTCCACAGCTGGATCTTCTCCTGCTTCAGATGCGTCTTCAGCTTTGCCTCCGTGTTCAGCTCCGCCATCACCTCTTTAAATGTGAAATAATGGAATTTCAAACATGTAATAAAATAATCTGATTAAAAATGTTCATCATTTGAAAGCCACTTAAAACTAATTTAAACTAAAATCCCCAAATATTATAACCATGAAAGCTTCTCCTGTAAGTTATAAATTGTAGTTTCAGTCAAAGGACAGCAGACACTACCCAGTTGCATCATGGGAAATGTAGGAAACTGAGTTTGTAGAGCTTGATGGGGAAAATCGTGAACTTTAATGCGTAGATGTTGATAATTTCTATGAAATCTGTCAGAAAGCTTCTTCCGTTGAACACTTTAAAACACTCCTGTGTTCAGACATCAAGAAAACTGTAAGAACTTTATAAACTAGATATTAAACCGCATTGTTTCTTGTTGGTTTAGAAAACGAAAGAAAACGGAGAGAGTTACAATGGCGGCTGTATATTAAACTTAACGTGTAATAACAGAAACCAGAGATCTTAACCTCAGTGAAAACAGTTTAAATTAAAAAGATAATATTTAACATTTCTGTCTCTACTGAATCTAACGTTATAACGCTGTTAGCTGACATTACTCTCCTTGTTATAAAACTGAGTTTAAATTCCGTTTACCCGCCACCAGAGGCTGTTAAATGTTTCTGTGAGTCACCTTTATGTGACTGGACACGCTGACAGAAAGCTCTCCGCTCACAAAGATGTGCTAAACCCCGCTAACGCTCCTCTTCCTCAGCTCGTCGAGGTTGTTTTGGTGTAGCTTGTCGTCGATTCCGGGAAAGAGGTGAAGAATGAGGCAAGAGGTCTCACTCCGAGCACGTTTCACGAGCCGGTTAACGTCACCGCCGTCAGAAGAAATCGAAGGAACGCTCGGCTGCTGCGTCACGACTTCAAGACTCGTCGACGTAAGAAAAGACGATCTTTGATCTACTACGGTGCGGTAAGAGGGACATATTTCATGCATGTTTATCGAATGGTAAGGACTTAGAGAATTACGATGAGATATAAAGACATTTTAGACGAAAACAACAACGAATTAGTAGTAAAACACAGTTATTAAAGTAGAGACATTTATTAGATAAAATAAAATAAAAATTTCATGTTCAAGTAAAATAATATACAGATTAATAAAATTATAGGATATCGTGTAGATTCATTATTCTCAACCTCCATGATTTAACACTGTAAAAGAAGTTGACCACATCTTGAATTATTTCTGGGATGCAGGTTTTATATCCATATGGGTTTAATATGTTAATTATCCTCATTGTAGGAGCTTCTTCATCAGTTATTTGGGGTTTTGTTTATGTAGTTTTCTTTGTGAACACCGGGGGGCGATAAGCACCTCACCAATCAGGAGGCTGATAGGGTCCGTTACAGGCAGCAGCTGCGTCAGACTTTGAGGAGAAGAAAGAAGGGGACACCGTTTTTTTTGTTTTTTTTACCAGGTCAATGACATGCAGCATGAAATGACTTTCTTATTGTCTCATTATTATTTTATTGTCTCATATAAATCAGCTGACGGTGCATCAGTGGCTGTTTGATATGTTGTTTGATGTTTTGGGAGCTGTGAGACTTATTAATTCTTATTCTTAAAGTTCTGTGGCTCTGTGAGGTTGTGCCTTCTCTTCTCAGGTGTTGCTGTCCAATCAGCCTAATTAAGAGCACCTGGGCCCAATGCTCACAGTCACAAGAGCTGCCACCTCATGGTGAATGGATTTGAGATTGTGTTGCACTTTTCTAATCCTCTGACTACTCAAAGCTCTTTTACTCCGCAGGTCACACCTCCACATTCACACGCTGATGGTAGAGGCTGCTGAGTAAAGAGTCCATCAGTATTAACTCATCCATTCACACACTGATGGTAGAGGCCGCTGTGTAAAGAGTCCATCAGTATTAACTCATCCATTCACACACTGATGGTAGAGGCCGCTGTGTAAAGAGTCCATCAGTATTAACTCATCCATTCACACACTGATGGTAGAGGCTGCTGTGTAAAGAGTCCATCAGTATTAACTCATCCATTCATACACATTCACACACTGATGGTAGAGGCCACTGTGTAAAGAGTCCATCAGTATTAACTCATCCATTCACACACTGATGGTAGAGGCCGCTGTGTAAAGAGTCCATCAGTATTAACTCATCCATTCACACACTGATGGTAGAGGCCGCTGTGTAAAGAGTCCATCAGTATTAACTCATCCATTCACACACTGATGGTAGAGGCTGCTGTGTAAAGAGTCCATCAGTATTAACTCATCCATTCATACACATTCACACACTGATGGTAGAGGCCACTGTGTAAAGAGTCCATCAGTATTAACTCATCCATTCATTCACATTCACACACTGATGGTAGAGGCCGCTGAGTAAAGAGTCCATCAGTATTAACTCATCCATTCATACACATTCACACGCTGATGGTAGAGGCCGCTGAGTAAAGAGTCCATCAGTATTAACTCATCCATTCGCACGCTGATGGTAGAGGCCGCTGTGTAAAGAGTCCATCAGTATTAACTCATCCATTCACACACTGATGGTAGAGGCCGCTGTGTAAAGAGTCCATCAGTATTAACTCATCCATTCATACACATTCACACACTGATGGTAGAGGCTGCTGAGTAAAGAGTCCATCAGTATTAACTCATCCATTCATACACATTCACACGCTGATGGTAGAGGCCGCTGAGTAAAGAGTCCATCAGTATTAACTCATCCATTCATACACATTCATACACTGATGGTAGAGGCCGCTGAGTAAAGAGTCCATCAGCATTAACTCATCCATTCATACACATTCACACGCTGATGGTAGAGGCCGCTGAGTAAAGAGTCCATCAGTATTAACTCATCCATTCATACACATTCACACGCTGATGGTAGAGGCCGCTGAGTAAAGAGTCCATCAGTATTAACTCATCCATTCACACACTGATGGTAGAGGCCGCTGTGTAAAGAGTCCATCAGTATTAACTCATCCATTCACACACTGATGGTAGAGGCCGCTGTGTAAAGAGTCCATCAGTATTAACTCATCCATTCATACACATTCACACACTGATGGTAGAGGCTGCTGAGTAAAGAGTCCATCAGTATTAACTCATCCATTCATACACATTCACACGCTGATGGTAGAGGCCGCTGAGTAAAGAGTCCATCAGTATTAACTCATCCATTCATACACATTCATACACTGATGGTAGAGGCCGCTGAGTAAAGAGTCCATCAGTATTAACTCATCCATTCATACACATTCACACGCTGATGGTAGAGGCCGCTGAGTAAAGAGTCCATCAGTATTAACTCATCCATTCATACACATTCACACGCTGATGGTAGAGGCCGCTGAGTAAAGAGTCCATCAGTATTAACTCATCCATTCACACACTGATGGTAGAGGCCGCTGTGTAAAGAGTCCATCAGTATTAACTCATCCATTCACACACTGATGGTAGAGGCCGCTGTGTAAAGAGTCCATCAGTATTAACTCATCCATTCACACACTGATGGTAGAGGCTGCTGTGTAAAGAGTCCATCAGTATTAACTCATCCATTCATACACATTCACACACTGATGGTAGAGGCCACTGTGTAAAGAGTCCATCAGTATTAACTCATCCATTCATTCACATTCACACACTGATGGTAGAGGCCGCTGAGTAAAGAGTCCATCAGTATTAACTCATCCATTCATACACATTCACACGCTGATGGTAGAGGCCGCTGAGTAAAGAGTCCATCAGTATTAACTCATCCATTCACACGCTGATGGTAGAGGCCGCTGTGTAAAGAGTCCATCAGTATTAACTCATCCATTCACACACTGATGGTAGAGGCCGCTGTGTAAAGAGTCCATCAGTATTAACTCATCCATTCATACACATTCACACACTGATGGTAGAGGCTGCTGAGTAAAGAGTCCATCAGTATTAACTCATCCATTCATACACATTCACACGCTGATGGTAGAGGCCGCTGAGTAAAGAGTCCATCAGTATTAACTCATCCATTCATACACATTCATACACTGATGGTAGAGGCCGCTGAGTAAAGAGTCCATCAGCATTAACTCATCCATTCATACACATTCACACGCTGATGGTAGAGGCCGCTGAGTAAAGAGTCCATCAGTATTAACTCATCCATTCATACACATTCACACGCTGATGGTAGAGGCCGCTGAGTAAAGAGTCCATCAGTATTAACTCATCCATTCACACACTGATGGTAGAGGCCGCTGTGTAAAGTGTCCATCAGTATTAACTCATCCATTCACACACTGATGGTAGAGGCCGCTGTGTAAAGAGTCCATCAGTATTAACTCATCCATTCATACACATTCACACGCTGATGGTAGAGGCCGCTGAGTAAAGAGTCCATCAGTATTAACTCATCCATTCACACACTGATGGTAGAGGCTGCTGTGTAAAGAGTCCATCAGTATTAACTCATCCATTCACACACTGATGGTAGAGGCTGCTGAGTAAAGAGTCCATCAGTATTAACTCATCCATTCATACACATTCACACACTGATGGTAGAGGCTGCTGAGTAAAGAGTCCATCAGTATTAACTCATCCATTCATACACACTCACACACTGATGGTAGAGGCCACTGTGTAAAGAGTCCATCAGTATTAACTCATCCATTCATTCACATTCACACACTGATGGTAGAGGCCGCTGAGTAAAGAGTCCATCAGTATTAACTCATCCATTCATACACATTCACACGCTGATGGTAGAGGCCGCTGAGTAAAGAGTCCATCAGTATTAACTCATCCATTCACACGCTGATGGTAGAGGCCGCTGTGTAAAGAGTCCATCAGTATTAACTCATCCATTCACACACTGATGGTAGAGGCCGCTGTGTAAAGAGTCCATCAGTATTAACTCATCCATTCATACACATTCACACACTGATGGTAGAGGCTGCTGAGTAAAGAGTCCATCAGTATTAACTCATCCATTCATACACATTCACACGCTGATGGTAGAGGCCGCTGAGTAAAGAGTCCATCAGTATTAACTCATCCATTCATACACATTCATACACTGATGGTAGAGGCCGCTGAGTAAAGAGTCCATCAGCATTAACTCATCCATTCATACACATTCACACGCTGATGGTAGAGGCCGCTGAGTAAAGAGTCCATCAGTATTAACTCATCCATTCATACACATTCACACGCTGATGGTAGAGGCCGCTGTGTAAAGAGTCCATCAGTATTAACTCATCCATTCACACACTGATGGTAGAGGCCGCTGTGTAAAGAGTCCATCAGTATTAACTCATCCATTCATACACATTCACACACTGATGGTAGAGGCTGCTGAATAAAGAGTCCATCAGTATTAACTCATCCATTCATACACACTCACACACTGATGGTAGAGGCTGCTGAGTAAAGAGTCCATCAGTATTAACTCATCCATTCATACACACTCACACACTGATGGTAGAGGCTGCTGAGTAAAGAGTCCATCAGTATTAACTCATCCATTCATACACACTCACACACTGATGGTAGAGGCCACTGTGTAAAGAGTCCATCAGTATTAACTCATCCATTCATACACATTCACACACTGATGGTAGAGGCTGCTGAGTAAAGAGTCCATCAGTATTAACTCATCCATTCATACACATTCACACGCTGATGGTAGAGGCCGCTGAGTAAAGAGTCCATCAGTATTAACTCATCCATTCATACACATTCACACGCTGATGGTAGATGCCGCTGAGTAAAGAGTCCATCAGTATTAACTCATCCATTCACACGCTGATGGTAGAGGCCGCTGTGTAAAGAGTCCATCAGTATTAACTCATCCATTCACACACTGATGGTAGAGGCCGCTGTGTAAAGAGTCCATCAGTATTAACTCATCCATTCATACACATTCACACACTGATGGTAGAGGCCGCTGAGTAAAGAGTCCATCAGTATTAACTCATCCATTCATACACATTCACACGCTGATGGTAGAGGCCGCTGAGTACAGAGTCCATCAGTATTAACTCATCCATTCATACACATTCACACGCTGATGGTAGAGGCCGCTGTGTAAAGAGTCCATCAGTATTAACTCATCCATTCACACACTGATGGTAGAGGCCGCTGTGTAAAGAGTCCATCAGTATTAACTCATCCATTCACACACATTCACACACTGATGGTAGAGGCCGCTGAGTAAAGAGTCCATCAGTATTAACTCATCCATTCATACACATTCACACGCTGATGGTAGAGGCCGCTGAGTAAAGAGTCCATCAGTATTAACTCATCCATTCATACACATTCACATGCTGATGGTAGAGGCCGCTGAGTAAAGAGTCCATCAGTATTAACTCATCCATTCACACACTGATGGTAGAGGCCGCTGAGTAAAGAGTCCATCAGTATTAACTCATCCATTCACACGCTGATGGTAGAGGCCGCTGTGTAAAGAGTCCATCAGTATTAACTCATCCATTCACACACTGATGGTAGAGGCCGCTGTGTAAAGAGTCCATCAGTATTAACTCATCCATTCATACACATTCACACACTGATGGTAGAGGCTGCTGAGTAAAGAGTCCATCAGTATTAACTCATCCATTCATACACATTCACACGCTGATGGTAGAGGCCGCTGAGTAAAGAGTCCATCAGTATTAACTCATCCATTCATACACATTCATACACTGATGGTAGAGGCCGCTGAGTAAAGAGTCCATCAGCATTAACTCATCCATTCATACACATTCACACGCTGATGGTAGAGGCCGCTGAGTAAAGAGTCCATCAGTATTAACTCATCCATTCATACACATTCACACGCTGATGGTAGAGGCCGCTGAGTAAAGAGTCCATCAGTATTAACTCATCCATTCACACACTGATGGTAGAGGCCGCTGTGTAAAGAGTCCATCAGTATTAACTCATCCATTCACACACTGATGGTAGAGGCCGCTGTGTAAAGAGTCCATCAGTATTAACTCATCCATTCATACACATTCACACACTGATGGTAGAGGCTGCTGAGTAAAGAGTCCATCAGTATTAACTCATCCATTCATACACATTCACACGCTGATGGTAGAGGCCGCTGAGTAAAGAGTCCATCAGTATTAACTCATCCATTCATACACATTCACACACTGATGGTAGAGGCCGCTGAGTAAAGAGTCCATCAGCATTAACTCATCCATTCATACACATTCACACGCTGATGGTAGAGGCCGCTGAGTAAAGAGTCCATCAGTATTAACTCATCCATTCATACACATTCACACGCTGATGGTAGAGGCCGCTGAGTAAAGAGTCCATCAGTATTAACTCATCCATTCACACACTGATGGTAGAGGCCGCTGTGTAAAGAGTCCATCAGTATTAACTCATCCATTCACACACTGATGGTAGAGGCCGCTGTGTAAAGAGTCCATCAGTATTAACTCATCCATTCACACACTGATGGTAGAGGCTGCTGTGTAAAGAGTCCATCAGTATTAACTCATCCATTCATACACATTCACACACTGATTGTAGAGGCCACTGTGTAAAGAGTCCATCAGTATCAACTCATCCATTCATTCACATTCACACACTGATGGTAGAGGCCGCTGAGTAAAGAGTCCATCAGTATTAACTCATCCATTCATACACATTCACACGCTGATGGTAGAGGCCGCTGAGTAAAGAGTCCATCAGTATTAACTCATCCATTCACACGCTGATGGTAGAGGCCGCTGTGTAAAGAGTCCATCAGTATTAACTCATCCATTCACACACTGATGGTAGAGGCCGCTGTGTAAAGAGTCCATCACTATTAACTCATCCATTCATACACATTCACACGCTGATTGTAGAGGCCGCTGAGTAAAGAGTCCATCAGTATTAACTCATCCATTCATACACATTCACACGCTGATGGTAGAGGCCGCTGAGTAAAGAGTCCATCAGCATTAACTCATCCATTCATACACATTCACACGCTGATGGTATAGGCCGCTGAGTAAAGAGTCCATCAGCATTAACTCATCCATTCATACACATTCACACGCTGATGGTAGAGGCCGCTGAGTAAAGAGTCCATCAGTATTAACTCATCCATTCATACACATTCACACGCTGATGGTAGAGGCCGCTGAGTAAAGAGTCCATCAGTATTAACTCATCCATTCACACACTGATGGTAGAGGCCGCTGTGTAAAGAGTCCATCAGTATTAACTCATCCATTCACACACATTCACACACTGATGGTAGAGGCCGCTGAGTAAAGAGTCCATCAGTATTAACTCATCCATTCATACACATTCACACGCTGATGGTAGAGGCCGCTGAGTAAAGAGTCCATCAGTATTAACTCATCCATTCACACACTGATGGTAGAGGCCGCTGTGTAAAGAGTCCATCAGTATTAACTCATCCATTCATACACATTCACACACTGATGGTAGAGGCTGCTGAGTAAAGAGTCCATCAGTATTAACTCATCCATTCATACACATTCACACGCTGATGGTAGAGGCCGCTGAGTAAAGAGTCCATCAGTATTAACTCATCCATTCATACACATTCATACACTGATGGTAGAGGCCGCTGAGTAAAGAGTCCATCAGTATTAACTCATCCATTCATACACATTCACACGCTGATGGTAGAGGCCGCTGAGTAAAGAGTCCATCAGTATTAACTCATCCATTCATACACATTCACACGCTGATGGTAGAGGCCGCTGAGTAAAGAGTCCATCAGTATTAACTCATCCATTCACACACTGATGGTAGAGGCCGCTGTGTAAAGAGTCCATCAGTATTAACTCATCCATTCACACACTGATGGTAGAGGCCGCTGTGTAAAGAGTCCATCAGTATTAACTCATCCATTCACACACTGATGGTAGAGGCTGCTGTGTAAAGAGTCCATCAGTATTAACTCATCCATTCATACACATTCACACACTGATGGTAGAGGCCACTGTGTAAAGAGTCCATCAGTATTAACTCATCCATTCATTCACATTCACACACTGATGGTAGAGGCCGCTGAGTAAAGAGTCCATCAGTATTAACTCATCCATTCATACACATTCACACGCTGATGGTAGAGGCCGCTGAGTAAAGAGTCCATCAGTATTAACTCATCCATTCACACGCTGATGGTAGAGGCCGCTGTGTAAAGAGTCCATCAGTATTAACTCATCCATTCACACACTGATGGTAGAGGCCGCTGTGTAAAGAGTCCATCAGTATTAACTCATCCATTCATACACATTCACACACTGATGGTAGAGGCTGCTGAGTAAAGAGTCCATCAGTATTAACTCATCCATTCATACACATTCACACGCTGATGGTAGAGGCCGCTGAGTAAAGAGTCCATCAGTATTAACTCATCCATTCATACACATTCATACACTGATGGTAGAGGCCGCTGAGTAAAGAGTCCATCAGCATTAACTCATCCATTCATACACATTCACACGCTGATGGTAGAGGCCGCTGAGTAAAGAGTCCATCAGTATTAACTCATCCATTCATACACATTCACACGCTGATGGTAGAGGCCGCTGAGTAAAGAGTCCATCAGTATTAACTCATCCATTCACACACTGATGGTAGAGGCCGCTGTGTAAAGTGTCCATCAGTATTAACTCATCCATTCACACACTGATGGTAGAGGCCGCTGTGTAAAGAGTCCATCAGTATTAACTCATCCATTCATACACATTCACACGCTGATGGTAGAGGCCGCTGAGTAAAGAGTCCATCAGTATTAACTCATCCATTCACACACTGATGGTAGAGGCTGCTGTGTAAAGAGTCCATCAGTATTAACTCATCCATTCACACACTGATGGTAGAGGCTGCTGAGTAAAGAGTCCATCAGTATTAACTCATCCATTCATACACATTCACACACTGATGGTAGAGGCTGCTGAGTAAAGAGTCCATCAGTATTAACTCATCCATTCATACACACTCACACACTGATGGTAGAGGCCACTGTGTAAAGAGTCCATCAGTATTAACTCATCCATTCATTCACATTCACACACTGATGGTAGAGGCCGCTGAGTAAAGAGTCCATCAGTATTAACTCATCCATTCATACACATTCACACGCTGATGGTAGAGGCCGCTGAGTAAAGAGTCCATCAGTATTAACTCATCCATTCACACGCTGATGGTAGAGGCCGCTGTGTAAAGAGTCCATCAGTATTAACTCATCCATTCACACACTGATGGTAGAGGCCGCTGTGTAAAGAGTCCATCAGTATTAACTCATCCATTCATACACATTCACACACTGATGGTAGAGGCTGCTGAGTAAAGAGTCCATCAGTATTAACTCATCCATTCATACACATTCACACGCTGATGGTAGAGGCCGCTGAGTAAAGAGTCCATCAGTATTAACTCATCCATTCATACACATTCATACACTGATGGTAGAGGCCGCTGAGTAAAGAGTCCATCAGCATTAACTCATCCATTCATACACATTCACACGCTGATGGTAGAGGCCGCTGAGTAAAGAGTCCATCAGTATTAACTCATCCATTCATACACATTCACACGCTGATGGTAGAGGCCGCTGTGTAAAGAGTCCATCAGTATTAACTCATCCATTCACACACTGATGGTAGAGGCCGCTGTGTAAAGAGTCCATCAGTATTAACTCATCCATTCATACACATTCACACACTGATGGTAGAGGCTGCTGAATAAAGAGTCCATCAGTATTAACTCATCCATTCATACACACTCACACACTGATGGTAGAGGCTGCTGAGTAAAGAGTCCATCAGTATTAACTCATCCATTCATACACACTCACACACTGATGGTAGAGGCTGCTGAGTAAAGAGTCCATCAGTATTAACTCATCCATTCATACACACTCACACACTGATGGTAGAGGCCACTGTGTAAAGAGTCCATCAGTATTAACTCATCCATTCATACACATTCACACACTGATGGTAGAGGCTGCTGAGTAAAGAGTCCATCAGTATTAACTCATCCATTCATACACATTCACACGCTGATGGTAGAGGCCGCTGAGTAAAGAGTCCATCAGTATTAACTCATCCATTCATACACATTCACACGCTGATGGTAGATGCCGCTGAGTAAAGAGTCCATCAGTATTAACTCATCCATTCACACGCTGATGGTAGAGGCCGCTGTGTAAAGAGTCCATCAGTATTAACTCATCCATTCACACACTGATGGTAGAGGCCGCTGTGTAAAGAGTCCATCAGTATTAACTCATCCATTCATACACATTCACACACTGATGGTAGAGGCCGCTGAGTAAAGAGTCCATCAGTATTAACTCATCCATTCATACACATTCACACGCTGATGGTAGAGGCCGCTGAGTACAGAGTCCATCAGTATTAACTCATCCATTCATACACATTCACACGCTGATGGTAGAGGCCGCTGTGTAAAGAGTCCATCAGTATTAACTCATCCATTCACACACTGATGGTAGAGGCCGCTGTGTAAAGAGTCCATCAGTATTAACTCATCCATTCACACACATTCACACACTGATGGTAGAGGCCGCTGAGTAAAGAGTCCATCAGTATTAACTCATCCATTCATACACATTCACACGCTGATGGTAGAGGCCGCTGAGTAAAGAGTCCATCAGTATTAACTCATCCATTCATACACATTCACATGCTGATGGTAGAGGCCGCTGAGTAAAGAGTCCATCAGTATTAACTCATCCATTCACACACTGATGGTAGAGGCCGCTGAGTAAAGAGTCCATCAGTATTAACTCATCCATTCACACGCTGATGGTAGAGGCCGCTGTGTAAAGAGTCCATCAGTATTAACTCATCCATTCACACACTGATGGTAGAGGCCGCTGTGTAAAGAGTCCATCAGTATTAACTCATCCATTCATACACATTCACACACTGATGGTAGAGGCTGCTGAGTAAAGAGTCCATCAGTATTAACTCATCCATTCATACACATTCACACGCTGATGGTAGAGGCCGCTGAGTAAAGAGTCCATCAGTATTAACTCATCCATTCATACACATTCATACACTGATGGTAGAGGCCGCTGAGTAAAGAGTCCATCAGCATTAACTCATCCATTCATACACATTCACACGCTGATGGTAGAGGCCGCTGAGTAAAGAGTCCATCAGTATTAACTCATCCATTCATACACATTCACACGCTGATGGTAGAGGCCGCTGAGTAAAGAGTCCATCAGTATTAACTCATCCATTCACACACTGATGGTAGAGGCCGCTGTGTAAAGAGTCCATCAGTATTAACTCATCCATTCACACACTGATGGTAGAGGCCGCTGTGTAAAGAGTCCATCAGTATTAACTCATCCATTCATACACATTCACACACTGATGGTAGAGGCTGCTGAGTAAAGAGTCCATCAGTATTAACTCATCCATTCATACACATTCACACGCTGATGGTAGAGGCCGCTGAGTAAAGAGTCCATCAGTATTAACTCATCCATTCATACACATTCACACACTGATGGTAGAGGCCGCTGAGTAAAGAGTCCATCAGCATTAACTCATCCATTCATACACATTCACACGCTGATGGTAGAGGCCGCTGAGTAAAGAGTCCATCAGTATTAACTCATCCATTCATACACATTCACACGCTGATGGTAGAGGCCGCTGAGTAAAGAGTCCATCAGTATTAACTCATCCATTCACACACTGATGGTAGAGGCCGCTGTGTAAAGAGTCCATCAGTATTAACTCATCCATTCACACACTGATGGTAGAGGCCGCTGTGTAAAGAGTCCATCAGTATTAACTCATCCATTCACACACTGATGGTAGAGGCTGCTGTGTAAAGAGTCCATCAGTATTAACTCATCCATTCATACACATTCACACACTGATTGTAGAGGCCACTGTGTAAAGAGTCCATCAGTATCAACTCATCCATTCATTCACATTCACACACTGATGGTAGAGGCCGCTGAGTAAAGAGTCCATCAGTATTAACTCATCCATTCATACACATTCACACGCTGATGGTAGAGGCCGCTGAGTAAAGAGTCCATCAGTATTAACTCATCCATTCACACGCTGATGGTAGAGGCCGCTGTGTAAAGAGTCCATCAGTATTAACTCATCCATTCACACACTGATGGTAGAGGCCGCTGTGTAAAGAGTCCATCACTATTAACTCATCCATTCATACACATTCACACGCTGATTGTAGAGGCCGCTGAGTAAAGAGTCCATCAGTATTAACTCATCCATTCATACACATTCACACGCTGATGGTAGAGGCCGCTGAGTAAAGAGTCCATCAGCATTAACTCATCCATTCATACACATTCACACGCTGATGGTATAGGCCGCTGAGTAAAGAGTCCATCAGCATTAACTCATCCATTCATACACATTCACACGCTGATGGTAGAGGCCGCTGAGTAAAGAGTCCATCAGTATTAACTCATCCATTCATACACATTCACACGCTGATGGTAGAGGCCGCTGAGTAAAGAGTCCATCAGTATTAACTCATCCATTCACACACTGATGGTAGAGGCCGCTGTGTAAAGAGTCCATCAGTATTAACTCATCCATTCACACACATTCACACACTGATGGTAGAGGCCGCTGAGTAAAGAGTCCATCAGTATTAACTCATCCATTCATACACATTCACACGCTGATGGTAGAGGCCGCTGAGTAAAGAGTCCATCAGTATTAACTCATCCATTCACACACTGATGGTAGAGGCTGCTGTGTAAAGAGTCCATCAGTATTAACTCATCCATTCACACACTGATGGTAGAGGCTGCTGAGTAAAGAGTCCATCAGTATTAACTCATCCATTCATACACACTCACACACTGATGGTAGAGGCTGCTGAGTAAAGAGTCCATCAGTATTAACTCATCCATTCATACACACTCACACACTGATGGTAGAGGCTGCTGAGTAAAGAGTCCATCAGTATTAACTCATCCATTCATACACACTCACACACTGATGGTAGAGGCCACTGTGTAAAGAGTCCATCAGTATTAACTCATCCATTCATTCACATTCACACACTGATGGTAGAGGCCGCTGAGTAAAGAGTCCATCAGTATTAACTCATCCATTCATACACATTCACACGCTGATGGTAGAGGCCGCTGAGTAAAGAGTCCATCAGTATTAACTCATCCATTCATACACATTCACACGCTTATGGTAGAGGCCGCTGAGTAAAGAGTCCATCAGTATTAACTCATCCATTCACACGCTGATGGTAGAGGCCGCTGTGTAAAGAGTCCATCAGTATTAACTCATCCATTCATACACATTCACACACTGATGGTAGAGGCTGCTGAGTAAAGAGTCCATCAGTATTAACTCATCCATTCACACGCTGATGGTAGAGGCCGCTGTGTAAAGAGTCCATCAGTATTAACTCATCCATTCACACACTGATGGTAGAGGCCGCTGTGTAAAGAGTCCATCAGTATTAACTCATCCATTCATACACATTCACACGCTGATGGTAGAGGCCGCTGAGTAAAGAGTCCATCAGTATTAACTCATCCATTCATACACATTCATACACTGATGGTAGAGGCCGCTGAGTAAAGAGTCCATCAGCATTAACTCATCCATTCATACACATTCACACGCTGATGGTAGAGGCCGCTGAGTAAAGAGTCCATCAGTATTAACTCATCCATTCATACACATTCACACGCTGATGGTAGAGGCCGCTGAGTAAAGAGTCCATCAGTATTAACTCATCCATTCACACACTGATGGTAGAGGCCGCTGTGTAAAGAGTCCATCAGTATTAACTCATCCATTCACACACTGATGGTAGAGGCCGCTGTGTAAAGAGTCCATCAGTATTAACTCATCCATTCATACACATTCACACACTGATGGTAGAGGCTGCTGAGTAAAGAGTCCATCAGTATTAACTCATCCATTCATACACATTCACACGCTGATGGTAGAGGCCGCTGAGTAAAGAGTCCATCAGTATTAACTCATCCATTCATACACATTCATACACTGATGGTAGAGGCCGCTGAGTAAAGAGTCCATCAGCATTAACTCATCCATTCATACACATTCACACGCTGATGGTAGAGGCCGCTGAGTAAAGAGTCCATCAGTATTAACTCATCCATTCATACACATTCACACGCTGATGGTAGAGGCCGCTGAGTAAAGAGTCCATCAGTATTAACTCATCCATTCATACACATTCACACGCTGATGGTAGAGGCCGCTGAGTAAAGAGTCCATCAGTATTAACTCATCCATTCACACACTGATGGTAGAGGCCGCTGAGTAAAGAGTCCATCAGTATTAAATCATCCATTCATACACATTCACACGCTGATGGTAGAGGCCGCTGAGTAAAGAGTCCATCAGTATTAACTCATCCATTCATACACATTCACACGCTGATGGTAGAGGCCGCTGAGTAAAGAGTCCATCAGTATTAACTCATCCATTCACACACTGATGGTAGAGGCTGCTGTGTAAAGAGTCCATCAGTATTAACTCATCCATTCACACACTGATGGTAGAGGCTGCTGAGTAAAGAGTCCATCAGTATTAACTCATCCATTCATACACACTCACACACTGATGGTAGAGGCTGCTTAGTAAAGAGTCCATCAGTATTAACTCATCCATTCATACACACTCACACACTGATGGTAGAGGCTGCTGAGTAAAGAGTCCATCAGTATTAACTCATCCATTCATACACACTCACACACTGATGGTAGAGGCCACTGTGTAAAGAGTCCATCAGTATTAACTCATCCATTCATTCACATTCACACACTGATGGTAGAGGCCGCTGAGTAAAGAGTCCATCAGTATTAACTCATCCATTCATACACATTCACACGCTGATGGTAGAGGCCGCTGAGTAAAGAGTCCATCAGTATTAACTCATCCATTCATACACATTCACACGCTGATGGTAGAGGCCGCTGAGTAAAGAGTCCATCAGTATTAACTCATCCATTCACACGCTGATGGTAGAGGCCGCTGTGTAAAGAGTCCATCAGTATTAACTCATCCATTCACACACTGATGGTAGAGGCCGCTGTGTAAAGAGTCCATCAGTATTAACTCATCCATTCACACACTGATGGTAGAGGCTGCTGTGTAAAGAGTCCATCAGTATTAACTCATCCATTCACACACTGATGGTAGAGGCTGCTGAGTAAAGAGTCCATCAGTATTAACTCATCCATTCATACACACTCACACACTGATGGTAGAGGCTGCTGAGTAAAGAGTCCATCAGTATTAACTCATCCATTCATACACACTCACACACTGATGGTAGAGGCTGCTGAGTAAAGAGTCCATCAGTATTAACTCATCCATTCATACACACTCACACACTGATGGTAGAGGCCACTGTGTAAAGAGTCCATCAGTATTAACTCATCCATTCATTCACATTCACACACTGATGGTAGAGGCCGCTGAGTAAAGAGTCCATCAGTATTAACTCATCCATTCATACACTGATGGTAGAGGCTGCTGTGTAAAGAGTCCATCAGTATTAACTCATCCATTCACACACTGATGGTAGAGGCTGCTGAGTAAAGAGTCCATCAGTATTAACTCATCCATTCATACACACTCACACACTGATGGTAGAGGCTGCTGAGTAAAGAGTCCATCAGTATTAACTCATCCATTCATACACACTCACACACTGATGGTAGAGGCTGCTGAGTAAAGAGTCCATCAGTATTAACTCATCCATTCATACACACTCACACACTGATGGTAGAGGCCACTGTGTAAAGAGTCCATCAGTATTAACTCATCCATTCATTCACATTCACACACTGATGGTAGAGGCCGCTGAGTAAAGAGTCCATCAGTATTAACTCATCCATTCATACACATTCACACGCTGATGGTAGAGGCCGCTGAGTAAAGAGTCCATCAGTATTAACTCATCCATTCATACACATTCACACGCTTATGGTAGAGGCCGCTGAGTAAAGAGTCCATCAGTATTAACTCATCCATTCACACGCTGATGGTAGAGGCCGCTGTGTAAAGAGTCCATCAGTATTAACTCATCCATTCATACACATTCACACACTGATGGTAGAGGCTGCTGAGTAAAGAGTCCATCAGTATTAACTCATCCATTCACACGCTGATGGTAGAGGCCGCTGTGTAAAGAGTCCATCAGTATTAACTCATCCATTCACACACTGATGGTAGAGGCCGCTGTGTAAAGAGTCCATCAGTATTAACTCATCCATTCATACACATTCACACGCTGATGGTAGAGGCCGCTGAGTAAAGAGTCCATCAGTATTAACTCATCCATTCATACACATTCATACACTGATGGTAGAGGCCGCTGAGTAAAGAGTCCATCAGCATTAACTCATCCATTCATACACATTCACACGCTGATGGTAGAGGCCGCTGAGTAAAGAGTCCATCAGTATTAACTCATCCATTCATACACATTCACACGCTGATGGTAGAGGCCGCTGAGTAAAGAGTCCATCAGTATTAACTCATCCATTCACACACTGATGGTAGAGGCCGCTGTGTAAAGAGTCCATCAGTATTAACTCATCCATTCACACACTGATGGTAGAGGCCGCTGTGTAAAGAGTCCATCAGTATTAACTCATCCATTCATACACATTCACACACTGATGGTAGAGGCTGCTGAGTAAAGAGTCCATCAGTATTAACTCATCCATTCATACACATTCACACGCTGATGGTAGAGGCCGCTGAGTAAAGAGTCCATCAGTATTAACTCATCCATTCATACACATTCATACACTGATGGTAGAGGCCGCTGAGTAAAGAGTCCATCAGCATTAACTCATCCATTCATACACATTCACACGCTGATGGTAGAGGCCGCTGAGTAAAGAGTCCATCAGTATTAACTCATCCATTCATACACATTCACACGCTGATGGTAGAGGCCGCTGAGTAAAGAGTCCATCAGTATTAACTCATCCATTCATACACATTCACACGCTGATGGTAGAGGCCGCTGAGTAAAGAGTCCATCAGTATTAACTCATCCATTCACACACTGATGGTAGAGGCCGCTGAGTAAAGAGTCCATCAGTATTAAATCATCCATTCATACACATTCACACGCTGATGGTAGAGGCCGCTGAGTAAAGAGTCCATCAGTATTAACTCATCCATTCATACACATTCACACGCTGATGGTAGAGGCCGCTGAGTAAAGAGTCCATCAGTATTAACTCATCCATTCACACACTGATGGTAGAGGCTGCTGTGTAAAGAGTCCATCAGTATTAACTCATCCATTCACACACTGATGGTAGAGGCTGCTGAGTAAAGAGTCCATCAGTATTAACTCATCCATTCATACACACTCACACACTGATGGTAGAGGCTGCTTAGTAAAGAGTCCATCAGTATTAACTCATCCATTCATACACACTCACACACTGATGGTAGAGGCTGCTGAGTAAAGAGTCCATCAGTATTAACTCATCCATTCATACACACTCACACACTGATGGTAGAGGCCACTGTGTAAAGAGTCCATCAGTATTAACTCATCCATTCATTCACATTCACACACTGATGGTAGAGGCCGCTGAGTAAAGAGTCCATCAGTATTAACTCATCCATTCATACACATTCACACGCTGATGGTAGAGGCCGCTGAGTAAAGAGTCCATCAGTATTAACTCATCCATTCATACACATTCACACGCTGATGGTAGAGGCCGCTGAGTAAAGAGTCCATCAGTATTAACTCATCCATTCACACGCTGATGGTAGAGGCCGCTGTGTAAAGAGTCCATCAGTATTAACTCATCCATTCACACACTGATGGTAGAGGCCGCTGTGTAAAGAGTCCATCAGTATTAACTCATCCATTCACACACTGATGGTAGAGGCTGCTGTGTAAAGAGTCCATCAGTATTAACTCATCCATTCATACACATTCACACACTGATGGTAGAGGCCACTGTGTAAAGAGTCCATCAGTATTAACTCATCCATTCATTCACATTCACACACTGATGGTAGAGGCCGCTGAGTAAAGAGTCCATCAGTATTAACTCATCCATTCATACACATTCACACGCTGATGGTAGAGGCCGCTGAGTAAAGAGTCCATCAGTATTAACTCATCCATTCACACGCTGATGGTAGAGGCTGCTGTGTAAAGAGTCCATCAGTATTAACTCATCCATTCATACACATTCACACACTGATGGTAGAGGCTGCTGAGTAAAGAGTCCATCAGTATTAACTCATCCATTCATACACATTCACACGCTGATGGTAGAGGCCGCTGAGTAAAGAGTCCATCAGTATTAACTCATCCATTCATACACATTCATACACTGATGGTAGAGGCCGCTGAGTAAAGAGTCCATCAGCATTAACTCATCCATTCATACACATTCACACGCTGATGGTAGAGGCCGCTGAGTAAAGAGTCCATCAGTATTAACTCATCCATTCATACACATTCACACGCTGATGGTAGAGGCCGCTGAGTAAAGAGTCCATCAGTATTAACTCATCCATTCATACACATTCACACACTGATGGTAGAGGCTGCTGAGTAAAGAGTCCATCAGTATTAACTCATCCATTCATACACATTCACACGCTGATGGTAGAGGCCGCTGAGTAAAGAGTCCATCAGTATTAACTCATCCATTCATACACATTCACACGCTGATGGTAGAGGCCGCTGAGTAAAGAGTCCATCAGTATTAACTCATCCATTCATACACATTCACACGCTGATGGTAGAGGCCGCTGAGTAAAGAGTCCATCAGTATTAACTCATCCATTCACACGCTGATGGTAGAGGCCGCTGTGTAAAGAGTCCATCAGTATTAACTCATCCATTCACACACTGATGGTAGAGGCCGCTGTGTAAAGAGTCCATCAGTATTAACTCATCCATTCACACACTGATGGTAGAGGCTGCTGTGTAAAGAGTCCATCAGTATTAACTCATCCATTCATACACATTCACACACTGATGGTAGAGGCCACTGTGTAAAGAGTCCATCAGTATTAACTCATCCATTCATTCACATTCACACACTGATGGTAGAGGCCGCTGAGTAAAGAGTCCATCAGTATTAACTCATCCATTCATACACATTCACACGCTGATGGTAGAGGCCGCTGAGTAAAGAGTCCATCAGTATTAACTCATCCATTCACACGCTGATGGTAGAGGCTGCTGTGTAAAGAGTCCATCAGTATTAACTCATCCATTCATACACATTCACACACTGATGGTAGAGGCTGCTGAGTAAAGAGTCCATCAGTATTAACTCATCCATTCATACACATTCACACGCTGATGGTAGAGGCCGCTGAGTAAAGAGTCCATCAGTATTAACTCATCCATTCATACACATTCATACACTGATGGTAGAGGCCGCTGAGTAAAGAGTCCATCAGCATTAACTCATCCATTCATACACATTCACACGCTGATGGTAGAGGCCGCTGAGTAAAGAGTCCATCAGTATTAACTCATCCATTCATACACATTCACACGCTGATGGTAGAGGCCGCTGAGTAAAGAGTCCATCAGTATTAACTCATCCATTCATACACATTCACACACTGATGGTAGAGGCTGCTGAGTAAAGAGTCCATCAGTATTAACTCATCCATTCATACACATTCACACGCTGATGGTAGAGGCCGCTGAGTAAAGAGTCCATCAGTATTAACTCATCCATTCATACACATTCATACACTGATGGTAGAGGCCGCTGAGTAAAGAGTCCATCAGCATTAACTCATCCATTCATACACATTCACACGCTGATGGTAGAGGCCGCTGAGTAAAGAGTCCATCAGTATTAACTCATCCATTCATACACATTCACACGCTGATGGTAGAGGCCGCTGAGTAAAGAGTCCATCAGTATTAACTCATCCATTCACACACTGATGGTAGAGGCCGCTGTGTAAAGAGTCCATCAGTATTAACTCATCCATTCACACACTGATGGTAGAGGCCGCTGTGTAAAGAGTCCATCAGTATTAACTCATCCATTCATACACATTCACATACTGATGGTAGAGGCTGCTGAGTAAAGAGTCCATCAGTATTAACTCATCCATTCATACACATTCACACGCTGATGGTAGAGGCTGCTGAGTAAAGAGTCCATCAGTATTAACTCATCCATTCATACACACTCACACACTGATGGTAGAGGCCGCTGAGTAAAGAGTCCATCAGTATTAACTCATCCATTCATACACATTCACACGCTGATGGTAGAGGCCGCTGAGTAAAGAGTCCATCAGTATTAACTCATCCATTCACACACTGATGGTAGAGGCCGCTGTGTAAAGAGTCCATCAGTATTAACTCATCCATTCACACACTGATGGTAGAGGCCGCTGTGTAAAGAGTCCATCAGTATTAACTCATCCATTCATACACACTCACACACTGATGGTAGAGGCTGCTGAGTAAAGAGTCCATCAGTATTAACTCATCCATTCACACACTGATGGTAGAGGCCGCTGTGTAAAGAGTCCATCAGTATTAACTCATCCATTCACACACTGATGGTAGAGGCTGCTGTGTAAAGAGTCCATCAGTATTAACTCATCCATTCATACACATTCACACACTGATGGTAGAGGCCACTGTGTAAAGAGTCCATCAGTATTAACTCATCCATTCATTCACATTCACACACTGATGGTAGAGGCCGCTGAGTAAAGAGTCCATCAGTATTAACTCATCCATTCATACACATTCACACGCTGATGGTAGAGGCCGCTGAGTAAAGAGTCCATCAGTATTAACTCATCCATTCATACACACTCACACACTGATGGTAGAGGCTGCTGAGTAAAGAGTCCATCAGCATTAACTCATCCATTCATACGCTGATGGTAGAGGCTGCTGAGTAAAGAGTCCATCAGTATTAACTCATCCATTCATACACATTCACACGCTGATGGTAGAGGCCGCTGAGTAAAGAGTCCATCAGTATTAACTCATCCATTCACACACTGATGGTAGAGGCCGCTGTGTAAAGTGTCCATCAGTATTAACTCATCCATTCACACACTGATGGTAGAGGCCGCTGTGTAAAGAGTCCATCAGTATTAACTCATCCATTCATACACATTCACACACTGATTGTAGAGGCCGCTGAGTAAAGAGTCCATCAGTATTAACTCATCCATTCATACACATTCACACGCTGATGGTAGAGGCCGCTGAGTAAAGAGTCCATCAGCATAAACTCATCCATTCATACACATTCACACACTGATGGTAGAGGCCGCTGAGTAAAGAGTCCATCAGCATTAACTCATCCATTCATACACATTCACACGCTGATGGTAGAGGCCGCTGAGTAAAGAGTCCATCAGTATTAACTCATCCATTCATACACATTCACACGCTGATGGTAGAGGCCGCTGAGTAAAGAGTCCATCAGTATTAACTCATCGATTCATACACATTCACACGCTGATGGTAGAGGCCGCTGAGTAAAGAGTCCATCAGTATTAACTCATCCATTCATACACATTCACACGCTGATGGTAGAGGCCGCTGAGTAAAGAGTCCATCAGTATTAACTCATCGATTCATACACATTCACACGCTGATGGTAGAGGCCGCTGAGTAAAGAGTCCATCAGTATTAACTCATCCATTCACACACTGATGGTAGAGGCCGCTGTGTAAAGAGTCCATCAGTATTAACTCATCCATTCACACACATTCACACACTGATGGTAGAGGCCGCTGAGTAAAGAGTCCATCAGTATTAACTCATCCATTCATACACATTCACACGCTGATGGTAGAGGCCGCTGAGTAAAGAGTCCATCAGTATTAACTCATCCATTCACACACTGACGGTAGAGGCTGCTGTGTAAAGAGTCCATCAGTATTAACTCATCCATTCACACACTGATGGTAGAGGCTGCTGAGTAAAGAGTCCATCAGTATTAACTCATCCATTCATACACACTCACACACTGATGGTAGAGGCTGCTGAGTAAAGAGTCCATCAGTATTAACTCATCCATTCATACACACTCACACACTGATGGTAGAGGCTGCTGAGTAAAGAGTCCATCAGTATTAACTCATCCATTCATACACACTCACACACTGATGGTAGAGGCTGCTGAGTAAAGAGTCCATCAGTATTAACTCATCCATTCATACACACTCACACACTGATGGTAGAGGCCACTGTGTAAAGAGTCCATCAGTATTAACTCATCCATTCATTCACATTCACACACTGATGGTAGAGGCCGCTGAGTAAAGAGTCCATCAGTATTAACTCATCCATTCATACACATTCACACGCTGATGGTAGAGGCCGCTGAGTAAAGAGTCCATCAGTATTAACTCATCCATTCACACACTGATGGTAGAGGCCGCTGTGTAAAGAGTCCATCAGTATTAACTCATCCATTCACACACTGATGGTAGAGGCCGCTGTGTAAAGAGTCCATCAGTATTAACTCATCCATTCATACACATTCACACACTGATGGTAGAGGCTGCTGAGTAAAGAGTCCATCAGTATTAACTCATCCATTCATACACATTCACACGCTGATGGTAGAGGCCGCTGAGTAAAGAGTCCATCAGTATTAACTCATCCATTCATACACATTCACACGCTGATGGTAGAGGCCGCTGAGTAAAGAGTCCATCAGTATTAACTCATCCATTCACACACTGATGGTAGAGGCCGCTGTGTAAAGAGTCCATCAGTATTAACTCATCCATTCACACACATTCACACACTGATGGTAGAGGCCGCTGAGTAAAGAGTCCATCAGTATTAACTCATCCATTCATACACATTCACACGCTGATGGTAGAGGCCGCTGAGTAAAGAGTCCATCAGTATTAACTCATCCATTCACACACTGATGGTAGAGGCTGCTGTGTAAAGAGTCCATCAGTATTAACTCATCCATTCACACACTGATGGTAGAGGCTGCTGAGTAAAGAGTCCATCAGTATTAACTCATCCATTCATACACACTCACACACTGATGGTAGAGGCTTCTGAGTAAAGAGTCCATCAGTATTAACTCATCCATTCATACACACTCACACACTGATGGTAGAGGCTGCTGAGTAAAGAGTCCATCAGTATTAACTCATCCATTCATACACACTCACACACTGATGGTAGAGGCCACTGTGTAAAGAGTCCATCAGTATTAACTCATCCATTCATTCACATTCACACACTGATGGTAGAGGCCGCTGAGTAAAGAGTCCATCAGTATTAACTCATCCATTCATACACATTCACACGCTGATGGTAGAGGCCGCTGAGTAAAGAGTCCATCAGTATTAACTCATCCATTCATACACATTCACACGCTTATGGTAGAGGCCGCTGAGTAAAGAGTCCATCAGTATTAACTCATCCATTCACACGCTGATGGTAGAGGCCGCTGTGTAAAGAGTCCATCAGTATTAACTCATCCATTCATACACATTCACACACTGATGGTAGAGGCTGCTGAGTAAAGAGTCCATCAGTATTAACTCATCCATTCACACGCTGATGGTAGAGGCCGCTGTGTAAAGAGTCCATCAGTATTAACTCATCCATTCACACACTGATGGTAGAGGCCGCTGTGTAAAGAGTCCATCAGTATTAACTCATCCATTCATACACATTCACACGCTGATGGTAGAGGCCGCTGAGTAAAGAGTCCATCAGTATTAACTCATCCATTCATACACATTCACACGCTGATGGTAGAGGCCGCTGAGTAAAGAGTCCATCAGTATTAACTCATCCATTCACACACTGATGGTAGAGGCCGCTGTGTAAAGAGTCCATCAGTATTAACTCATCCATTCACACACTGATGGTAGAGGCCGCTGTGTAAAGAGTCCATCAGTATTAACTCATCCATTCATACACATTCACACACTGATGGTAGAGGCTGCTGAGTAAAGAGTCCATCAGTATTAACTCATCCATTCATACACATTCACACGCTGATGGTAGAGGCCGCTGAGTAAAGAGTCCATCAGTATTAACTCATCCATTCATACACATTCATACACTGATGGTAGAGGCCGCTGAGTAAAGAGTCCATCAGCATTAACTCATCCATTCATACACATTCACACGCTGATGGTAGAGGCCGCTGAGTAAAGAGTCCATCAGTATTAACTCATCCATTCATACACATTCACACGCTGATGGTAGAGGCCGCTGAGTAAAGAGTCCATCAGTATTAACTCATCCATTCATACACATTCACACGCTGATGGTAGAGGCCGCTGAGTAAAGAGTCCATCAGTATTAACTCATCCATTCACACACTGATGGTAGAGGCCGCTGAGTAAAGAGTCCATCAGTATTAAATCATCCATTCATACACATTCACACGCTGATGGTAGAGGCCGCTGAGTAAAGAGTCCATCAGTATTAACTCATCCATTCATACACATTCACACGCTGATGGTAGAGGCCGCTGAGTAAAGAGTCCATCAGTATTAACTCATCCATTCACACACTGATGGTAGAGGCTGCTGTGTAAAGAGTCCATCAGTATTAACTCATCCATTCACACACTGATGGTAGAGGCTGCTGAGTAAAGAGTCCATCAGTATTAACTCATCCATTCATACACACTCACACACTGATGGTAGAGGCTGCTTAGTAAAGAGTCCATCAGTATTAACTCATCCATTCATACACACTCACACACTGATGGTAGAGGCTGCTGAGTAAAGAGTCCATCAGTATTAACTCATCCATTCATACACACTCACACACTGATGGTAGAGGCCACTGTGTAAAGAGTCCATCAGTATTAACTCATCCATTCATTCACATTCACACACTGATGGTAGAGGCCGCTGAGTAAAGAGTCCATCAGTATTAACTCATCCATTCATACACATTCACACGCTGATGGTAGAGGCCGCTGAGTAAAGAGTCCATCAGTATTAACTCATCCATTCATACACATTCACACGCTGATGGTAGAGGCCGCTGAGTAAAGAGTCCATCAGTATTAACTCATCCATTCACACGCTGATGGTAGAGGCCGCTGTGTAAAGAGTCCATCAGTATTAACTCATCCATTCACACACTGATGGTAGAGGCCGCTGTGTAAAGAGTCCATCAGTATTAACTCATCCATTCATACACATTCACACACTGATGGTAGAGGCTGCTGAGTAAAGAGTCCATCAGTATTAACTCATCCATTCATACACATTCACACGCTGATGGTAGAGGCCGCTGAGTAAAGAGTCCATCAGTATTAACTCATCCATTCATACACATTCATACACTGATGGTAGAGGCCGCTGAGTAAAGAGTCCATCAGCATTAACTCATCCATTCATACACATTCACACGCTGATGGTAGAGGCCGCTGAGTAAAGAGTCCATCAGTATTAACTCATCCATTCACACACTGATGGTAGAGGCCGCTGTGTAAAGAGTCCATCAGTATTAACTCATCCATTCACACACTGATGGTAGAGGCCGCTGTGTAAAGAGTCCATCAGTATTAACTCATCCATTCATACACATTCACACACTGATGGTAGAGGCTGCTGAGTAAAGAGTCCATCAGTATTAACTCATCCATTCATACACATTCACACGCTGATGGTAGAGGCCGCTGAGTAAAGAGTCCATCAGTATTAACTCATCCATTCATACACATTCACACGCTGATGGTAGAGGCCGCTGAGTAAAGAGTCCATCAGTATTAACTCATCCATTCACACACTGATGGTAGAGGCCGCTGAGTAAAGAGTCCATCAGTATTAACTCATCCATTCATACACATTCACACGCTGATGGTAGAGGCCGCTGAGTAAAGAGTCCATCAGTATTAACTCATCCATTCACACACTGATGGTAGAGGCCGCTGTGTAAAGAGTCCATCAGTATTAACTCATCCATTCACACACATTCACACACTGATGGTAGAGGCCGCTGAGTAAAGAGTCCATCAGTATTAACTCATCCATTCATACACATTCACACGCTGATGGTAGAGGCCGCTGAGTAAAGAGTCCATCAGTATTAACTCATCCATTCATACACACTCACACACTGATGGTAGAGGCTGCTGAGTAAAGAGTCCATCAGTATTAACTCATCCATTCATACACACTCACACACTGATGGTAGAGGCTGCTGAGTAAAGAGTCCATCAGTATTAACTCATCCATTCATACACACTCACACACTGATGGTAGAGGCCACTGTGTAAAGAGTCCATCAGTATTAACTCATCCATTCACACACATTCACACACTGATGGTAGAGGCCGCTGAGTAAAGAGTCCATCAGTATTAACTCATCCATTCATACACATTCACACGCTGATGGTAGAGGCCGCTGAGTAAAGAGTCCATCAGTATTAACTCATCCATTCACACACTGATGGTAGAGGCTGCTGTGTAAAGAGTCCATCAGTATTAACTCATCCATTCACACACTGATGGTAGAGGCTGCTGAGTAAAGAGTCCATCAGTATTAACTCATCCATTCATACACACTCACACACTGATGGTAGAGGCTGCTGAGTAAAGAGTCCATCAGTATTAACTCATCCATTCATACACACTCACACACTGATGGTAGAGGCTGCTGAGTAAAGAGTCCATCAGTATTAACTCATCCATTCATACACACTCACACACTGATGGTAGAGGCTGCTGAGTAAAGAGTCCATCAGTATTAACTCATCCATTCATACACACTCACACACTGATGGTAGAGGCCACTGTGTAAAGAGTCCATCAGTATTAACTCATCCATTCATTCACATTCACACACTGATGGTAGAGGCCGCTGAGTAAAGAGTCCATCAGTATTAACTCATCCATTCATACACATTCACACGCTGATGGTAGAGGCCGCTGAGTAAAGAGTCCATCAGTATTAACTCATCCATTCATACACATTCACACGCTGATGGTAGAGGCCGCTGAGTAAAGAGTCCATCAGTATTAACTCATCCATTCACACGCTGATGGTAGAGGCCGCTGTGTAAAGAGTCCATCAGTATTAACTCATCCATTCACACGCTGATGGTAGAGGCCGCTGTGTAAAGAGTCCATCAGTATTAACTCATCCATTCATACACATTCACACACTGATGGTAGAGGCTGCTGAGTAAAGAGTCCATCAGTATTAACTCATCCATTCATACACATTCACACGCTGATGGTAGAGGCCGCTGAGTAAAGAGTCCATCAGTATTAACTCATCCATTCATACACATTCACACGCTGATGGTAGAGGCCGCTGAGTAAAGAGTCCATCAGTATTAACTCATCCATTCACACACTGATGGTAGAGGCCGCTGTGTAAAGAGTCCATCAGTATTAACTCATCCATTCACACACTGATGGTAGAGGCCGCTGTGTAAAGAGTCCATCAGTATTAACTCATCCATTCATACACATTCACACACTGATGGTAGAGGCTGCTGAGTAAAGAGTCCATCAGTATTAACTCATCCATTCATACACATTCACACGCTGATGGTAGAGGCCGCTGAGTAAAGAGTCCATCAGTATTAACTCATCCATTCATACACATTCACACGCTGATGGTAGAGGCCGCTGAGTAAAGAGTCCATCAGTATTAACTCATCCATTCATACACATTCACACGCTGATGGTAGAGGCCGCTGAGTAAAGAGTCCATCAGTATTAACTCATCCATTCACACACTGATGGTAGAGGCCGCTGTGTAAAGAGTCCATCAGTATTAACTCATCCATTCACACACATTCACACACTGATGGTAGAGGCCACTGAGTAAAGAGTCCATCAGTATTAACTCATCCATTCATACACATTCACACGCTGATGGTAGAGGCCGCTGAGTAAAGAGTCCATCAGTATTAACTCATCCATTCATACACATTCATACGCTGATGGTAGAGGCCGCTGAGTAAAGAGTCCATCAGCATTAACTCATCCATTCATACACATTCACACGCTGATGGTAGAGGCCGCTGAGTAAAGAGTCCATCAGTATTAACTCATCAATTCATACACATTCACACGCTGATGGTAGAGGCCGCTGAGTAAAGAGTCCATCAGTATTAACTCATCCATTCACACACTGATGGTAGAGGCCGCTGTGTAAAGAGTCCATCAGTATTAACTCATCCATTCACACACTGATGGTAGAGGCCGCTGTGTAAAGAGTCCATCAGTATTAACTCATCCATTCATACACATTCACACACTGATGGTAGAGGCTGCTGAGTAAAGAGTCCATCAGTATTAACTCATCCATTCATACACATTCACACGCTGATGGTAGAGGCCGCTGAGTAAAGAGTCCATCAGTATTAACTCATCCATTCATACACATTCATACACTGATGGTAGAGGCCGCTGAGTAAAGAGTCCATCAGCATTAACTCATCCATTCATACACATTCACACGCTGATGGTAGAGGCCGCTGAGTAAAGAGTCCATCAGTATTAACTCATCCATTCATACACATTCACACGCTGATGGTAGAGGCCGCTGAGTAAAGAGTCCATCAGTATTAACTCATCCATTCATACACATTCACACGCTGATGGTAGAGGCCGCTGAGTAAAGAGTCCATCAGTATTAACTCATCCATTCACACACTGATGGTAGAGGCCGCTGAGTAAAGAGTCCATCAGTATTAAATCATCCATTCATACACATTCACACGCTGATGGTAGAGGCCGCTGAGTAAAGAGTCCATCAGTATTAACTCATCCATTCATACACATTCACACGCTGATGGTAGAGGCCGCTGAGTAAAGAGTCCATCAGTATTAACTCATCCATTCACACACTGATGGTAGAGGCTGCTGTGTAAAGAGTCCATCAGTATTAACTCATCCATTCACACACTGATGGTAGAGGCTGCTGAGTAAAGAGTCCATCAGTATTAACTCATCCATTCATACACACTCACACACTGATGGTAGAGGCTGCTTAGTAAAGAGTCCATCAGTATTAACTCATCCATTCATACACACTCACACACTGATGGTAGAGGCTGCTGAGTAAAGAGTCCATCAGTATTAACTCATCCATTCATACACACTCACACACTGATGGTAGAGGCCACTGTGTAAAGAGTCCATCAGTATTAACTCATCCATTCATTCACATTCACACACTGATGGTAGAGGCCGCTGAGTAAAGAGTCCATCAGTATTAACTCATCCATTCATACACATTCACACGCTGATGGTAGAGGCCGCTGAGTAAAGAGTCCATCAGTATTAACTCATCCATTCATACACATTCACACGCTGATGGTAGAGGCCGCTGAGTAAAGAGTCCATCAGTATTAACTCATCCATTCACACGCTGATGGTAGAGGCCGCTGTGTAAAGAGTCCATCAGTATTAACTCATCCATTCACACACTGATGGTAGAGGCCGCTGTGTAAAGAGTCCATCAGTATTAACTCATCCATTCACACACTGATGGTAGAGGCTGCTGTGTAAAGAGTCCATCAGTATTAACTCATCCATTCATACACATTCACACACTGATGGTAGAGGCCACTGTGTAAAGAGTCCATCAGTATTAACTCATCCATTCATTCACATTCACACACTGATGGTAGAGGCCGCTGAGTAAAGAGTCCATCAGTATTAACTCATCCATTCATACACATTCACACGCTGATGGTAGAGGCCGCTGAGTAAAGAGTCCATCAGTATTAACTCATCCATTCACACGCTGATGGTAGAGGCTGCTGTGTAAAGAGTCCATCAGTATTAACTCATCCATTCATACACATTCACACACTGATGGTAGAGGCTGCTGAGTAAAGAGTCCATCAGTATTAACTCATCCATTCATACACATTCACACGCTGATGGTAGAGGCCGCTGAGTAAAGAGTCCATCAGTATTAACTCATCCATTCATACACATTCATACACTGATGGTAGAGGCCGCTGAGTAAAGAGTCCATCAGCATTAACTCATCCATTCATACACATTCACACGCTGATGGTAGAGGCCGCTGAGTAAAGAGTCCATCAGTATTAACTCATCCATTCATACACATTCACACGCTGATGGTAGAGGCCGCTGAGTAAAGAGTCCATCAGTATTAACTCATCCATTCATACACATTCACACACTGATGGTAGAGGCTGCTGAGTAAAGAGTCCATCAGTATTAACTCATCCATTCATACACATTCACACGCTGATGGTAGAGGCCGCTGAGTAAAGAGTCCATCAGTATTAACTCATCCATTCATACACATTCATACACTGATGGTAGAGGCCGCTGAGTAAAGAGTCCATCAGCATTAACTCATCCATTCATACACATTCACACGCTGATGGTAGAGGCCGCTGAGTAAAGAGTCCATCAGTATTAACTCATCCATTCATACACATTCACACGCTGATGGTAGAGGCCGCTGAGTAAAGAGTCCATCAGTATTAACTCATCCATTCACACACTGATGGTAGAGGCCGCTGTGTAAAGAGTCCATCAGTATTAACTCATCCATTCACACACTGATGGTAGAGGCCGCTGTGTAAAGAGTCCATCAGTATTAACTCATCCATTCATACACATTCACATACTGATGGTAGAGGCTGCTGAGTAAAGAGTCCATCAGTATTAACTCATCCATTCATACACATTCATACACTGATGGTAGAGGCCGCTGAGTAAAGAGTCCATCAGCATTAACTCATCCATTCATACACATTCACACGCTGATGGTAGAGGCCGCTGAGTAAAGAGTCCATCAGTATTAACTCATCCATTCATACACATTCACACGCTGATGGTAGAGGCCGCTGAGTAAAGAGTCCATCAGTATTAACTCATCCATTCACACACTGATGGTAGAGGCCGCTGTGTAAAGAGTCCATCAGTATTAACTCATCCATTCACACACTGATGGTAGAGGCCGCTGTGTAAAGAGTCCATCAGTATTAACTCATCCATTCATACACACTCACACACTGATGGTAGAGGCTGCTGAGTAAAGAGTCCATCAGTATTAACTCATCCATTCACACACTGATGGTAGAGGCCGCTGTGTAAAGAGTCCATCAGTATTAACTCATCCATTCACACACTGATGGTAGAGGCTGCTGTGTAAAGAGTCCATCAGTATTAACTCATCCATTCATACACATTCACACACTGATGGTAGAGGCCACTGTGTAAAGAGTCCATCAGTATTAACTCATCCATTCATTCACATTCACACACTGATGGTAGAGGCCGCTGAGTAAAGAGTCCATCAGTATTAACTCATCCATTCATAGACATTCACACGCTGATGGTAGAGGCCGCTGAGTAAAGAGTCCATCAGTATTAACTCATCCATTCATACACACTCACACACTGATGGTAGAGGCTGCTGAGTAAAGAGTCCATCAGCATTAACTCATCCATTCATACACATTCACACGCTGATGGTAGAGGCCGCTGAGTAAAGAGTCCATCAGTATTAACTCATCCATTCATACACATTCACACGCTGATGGTAGAGGCCGCTGAGTAAAGAGTCCATCAGTATTAACTCATCCATTCACACACTGATGGTAGAGGCCGCTGTGTAAAGTGTCCATCAGTATTAACTCATCCATTCACACACTGATGGTAGAGGCCGCTGTGTAAAGAGTCCATCAGTATTAACTCATCCATTCATACACATTCACACACTGATTGTAGAGGCCGCTGAGTAAAGAGTCCATCAGTATTAACTCATCCATTCATACACATTCACACGCTGATGGTAGAGGCCGCTGAGTAAAGAGTCCATCAGCATTAACTCATCCATTCATACACATTCACACACTGATGGTAGAGGCCGCTGAGTAAAGAGTCCATCAGCATTAACTCATCCATTCATACACATTCACACGCTGATGGTAGAGGCCGCTGAGTAAAGAGTCCATCAGTATTAACTCATCCATTCATACACATTCACACGCTGATGGTAGAGGCCGCTGAGTAAAGAGTCCATCAGTATTAACTCATCGATTCATACACATTCACACGCTGATGGTAGAGGCCGCTGAGTAAAGAGTCCATCAGTATTAACTCATCCATTCACACACTGATGGTAGAGGCCGCTGTGTAAAGAGTCCATCAGTATTAACTCATCCATTCACACACATTCACACACTGATGGTAGAGGCCGCTGAGTAAAGAGTCCATCAGTATTAACTCATCCATTCATACACATTCACACGCTGATGGTAGAGGCCGCTGAGTAAAGAGTCCATCAGTATTAACTCATCCATTCACACACTGACGGTAGAGGCTGCTGTGTAAAGAGTCCATCAGTATTAACTCATCCATTCACACACTGATGGTAGAGGCTGCTGAGTAAAGAGTCCATCAGTATTAACTCATCCATTCATACACACTCACACACTGATGGTAGAGGCTGCTGAGTAAAGAGTCCATCAGTATTAACTCATCCATTCATACACACTCACACACTGATGGTAGAGGCTGCTGAGTAAAGAGTCCATCAGTATTAACTCATCCATTCATACACACTCACACACTGATGGTAGAGGCTGCTGAGTAAAGAGTCCATCAGTATTAACTCATCCATTCATACACACTCACACACTGATGGTAGAGGCCACTGTGTAAAGAGTCCATCAGTATTAACTCATCCATTCATTCACATTCACACACTGATGGTAGAGGCCGCTGAGTAAAGAGTCCATCAGTATTAACTCATCCATTCATACACATTCACACGCTGATGGTAGAGGCCGCTGAGTAAAGAGTCCATCAGTATTAACTCATCCATTCACACACTGATGGTAGAGGCCGCTGTGTAAAGAGTCCATCAGTATTAACTCATCCATTCACACACTGATGGTAGAGGCCGCTGTGTAAAGAGTCCATCAGTATTAACTCATCCATTCATACACATTCACACACTGATGGTAGAGGCTGCTGAGTAAAGAGTCCATCAGTATTAACTCATCCATTCATACACATTCACACGCTGATGGTAGAGGCCGCTGAGTAAAGAGTCCATCAGTATTAACTCATCCATTCATACACATTCATACACTGATGGTAGAGGCCGCTGAGTAAAGAGTCCATCAGTATTAACTCATCCATTCATACACATTCATACACTGATGGTAGAGGCCGCTGAGTAAAGAGTCCATCAGCATTAACTCATCCATTCATACACATTCACACGCTGATGGTAGAGGCCGCTGAGTAAAGAGTCCATCAGTATTAACTCATCCATTCATACACATTCACACGCTGATGGTAGAGGCCGCTGAGTAAAGAGTCCATCAGTATTAACTCATCCATTCATACACATTCACACGCTGATGGTAGAGGCCGCTGAGTAAAGAGTCCATCAGTATTAACTCATCCATTCACACACTGATGGTAGAGGCCGCTGTGTAAAGAGTCCATCAGTATTAACTCATCCATTCACACACATTCACACACTGATGGTAGAGGCCGCTGAGTAAAGAGTCCATCAGTATTAACTCATCCATTCATACACATTCACACGCTGATGGTAGAGGCCGCTGAGTAAAGAGTCCATCAGTATTAACTCATCCATTCATACACATTCATACACTGATGGTAGAGGCCGCTGACTAAAGAGTTCATCAGCATTAACTCATCCATTCATACACATTCACACGCTGATGGTAGAGGCCGCTGTGTAAAGAGTCCATCAGTATTAACTCATCCATTCATACACATTCACACACTGATTGTAGAGGCCGCTGAGTAAAGAGTCCATCAGTATTAACTCATCCATTCATACACATTCACACGCTGATGGTAGAGGCCGCTGAGTAAAGAGTCCATCAGCATTAACTCATCCATTCATACACATTCACACACTGATGGTAGAGGCCGCTGAGTAAAGAGTCCATCAGCATTAACTCATCCATTCATTCACACGCTGATGGTAGAAGCCGCTGAGTAAAGAGTCCATCAGTATTAACTCATCCATTCATACACATTCACACGCTGATGGTAGAGGCCGCTGAGTAAAGAGTCCATCAGTATTAACTCATCCATTCATACACATTCACACGCTGATGGTAGAGGCCGCTGAGTAAAGAGTCCATCAGTATTAACTCATCCATTCACACACTGATGGTAGAGGCCGCTGTGTAAAGAGTCCATCAGTATTAACTCATCCATTCACACACATTCACACACTGATGGTAGAGGCCGCTGAGTAAAGAGTCCATCAGTATTAACTCATCCATTCATACACATTCACACGCTGATGGTAGAGGCCGCTGAGTAAAGAGTCCATCAGTATTAACTCATCCATTCACACACTGATGGTAGAGGCTGCTGTGTAAAGAGTCCATCAGTATTAACTCATCCATTCACACGCTGATGGTAGAGGCTGCTGAGTAAAGAGTCCATCAGTATTAACTCATCCATTCATACACACTCACACACTGATGGTAGAGGCTGCTGAGTAAAGAGTCCATCAGTATTAACTCATCCATTCATACACACTCACACACTGATGGTAGAGGCTGCTGAGTAAAGAGTCCATCAGTATTAACTCATCCATTCATACACACTCACACACTGATGGTAGAGGCCACTGTGTAAAGAGTCCATCAGTATTAACTCATCCATTCATTCACATTCACACACTGATGGTAGAGGCCGCTGAGTAAAGAGTCCATCAGTATTAACTCATCCATTCATACACATTCACACGCTGATGGTAGAGGCCGCTGAGTAAAGAGTCCATCAGTATTAACTCATCCATTCATACACATTCACACGCTGATGGTAGAGGCCGCTGAGTAAAGAGTCCATCAGTATTAACTCATCCATTCACACGCTGATGGTAGAGGCCGCTGTGTAAAGAGTCCATCAGTATTAACTCATCCATTCACACACTGATGGTAGAGGCCGCTGTGTAAAGAGTCCATCAGTATTAACTCATCCATTCATACACATTCACACACTGATGGTAGAGGCTGCTGAGTAAAGAGTCCATCAGTATTAACTCATCCATTCATACACATTCACACGCTGATGGTAGAGGCCGCTGAGTAAAGAGTCCATCAGTATTAACTCATCCATTCATACACATTCATACACTGATGGTAGAGGCCGCTGAGTAAAGAGTCCATCAGCATTAACTCATCCATTCATACACATTCACACGCTGATGGTAGAGGCCGCTGAGTAAAGAGTCCATCAGTATTAACTCATCCATTCACACACTGATGGTAGAGGCCGCTGTGTAAAGAGTCCATCAGTATTAACTCATCCATTCACACACTGATGGTAGAGGCCGCTGTGTAAAGAGTCCATCAGTATTAACTCATCCATTCATACACATTCACACACTGATGGTAGAGGCTGCTGAGTAAAGAGTCCATCAGTATTAACTCATCCATTCATACACATTCACACGCTGATGGTAGAGGCCGCTGAGTAAAGAGTCCATCAGTATTAACTCATCCATTCATACACATTCACACGCTGATGGTAGAGGCCGCTGAGTAAAGAGTCCATCAGTATTAACTCATCCATTCACACACTGATGGTAGAGGCCGCTGTGTAAAGAGTCCATCAGTATTAACTCATCCATTCACACACTGATGGTAGAGGCCGCTGTGTAAAGAGTCCATCAGTATTAACTCATCCATTCATACACATTCACACGCTGATGGTAGAGGCCGCTGAGTAAAGAGTCCATCAGTATTAACTCATCCATTCATACACATTCATACACTGATGGTAGAGGCCGCTGAGTAAAGAGTCCATCAGCATTAACTCATCCATTCATACACATTCACACGCTGATGGTAGAGGCCGCTGAGTAAAGAGTCCATCAGTATTAACTCATCCATTCATACACATTCACACGCTGATGGTAGAGGCCGCTGAGTAAAGAGTCCATCAGTATTAACTCATCCATTCATACACATTCACACGCTGATGGTAGAGGCCGCTGAGTAAAGAGTCCATCAGTATTAACTCATCCATTCACACACTGATGGTAGAGGCCGCTGTGTAAAGAGTCCATCAGTATTAACTCATCCATTCACACACTGATGGTAGAGGCCGCTGAGTAAAGAGTCCATCAGTATTAACTCATCCATTCATACACATTCATACACTGATGGTAGAGGCTGCTGAGTAAAGAGTCCATCAGCATTAACTCATCCATTCATACACATTCACACGCTGATGGTAGAGGCCGCTGAGTACAGAGTCCATCAGTATTAACTCATCCATTCATACACATTCACACGCTGATGGTAGAGGCCGCTGAGTAAAGAGTCCATCAGTATTAACTCATCCATTCATACACATTCACACGCTGATGGTAGAGGCCGCTGAGTAAAGAGTCCATCAGTATTAACTCATCCATTCACACACTGATGGTAGAGGCCGCTGTGTAAAGAGTCCATCAGTATTAACTCATCCATTCATACACATTCACACGCTGATGGTAGAGGCCGCTGAGTAAAGAGTCCATCAGTATTAACTCATCCATTCATACACATTCATACACTGATGGTAGAGGCCGCTGAGTAAAGAGTCCATCAGCATTAACTCATCCATTCATACACATTCACACGCTGATGGTAGAGGCCGCTGAGTAAAGAGTCCATCAGTATTAACTCATCCATTCATACACATTCACACGCTGATGGTAGAGGCCGCTGAGTAAAGAGTCCATCAGTATTAACTCATCCATTCAAACACTGATGGTAGAGGCCGCTGTGTAAAGAGTCCATCAGTATTAACTCATCCATTCACACACTGATGGTAGAGGCCGCTGTGTAAAGAGTCCATCAGTATTAACTCATCCATTCATACACCTTCACACACTGATGGTAGAGGCTGCTGAGTAAAGAGTCCATCAGTATTAACTCATCCATTCATACACATTCACACGCTGATGGTAGAGGCCGCTGAGTAAAGAGTCCATCAGTATTAACTCATCCATTCATACACATTCATACACTGATGGTAGAGGCCGCTGAGTAAAGAGTCCATCAGCATTAACTCATCCATTCATACACATTCACACGCTGATGGTAGAGGCCGCTGAGTAAAGAGTCCATCAGTATTAACTCATCCATTCATACACATTCACACGCTGATGGTAGAGGCCGCTGAGTAAAGAGTCCATCAGTATTAACTCATCCATTCACACACTGATGGTAGAGGCCGCTGTGTAAAGATACCATCAGTATTAACTCATCCATTCACACACATTCACACACTGATGGTAGAGGCCGCTGAGTAAAGAGTCCATCAGTATTAACTCATCCATTCATACACATTCACACGCTGATGGTAGAGGCCGCTGAGTAAAGAGTCCATCAGTATTAACTCATCCATTCACACACTGATGGTAGAGGCTGCTGTGTAAAGAGTCCATCAGTATTAACTCATCCATTCACACACTGATGGTAGAGGCTGCTGAGTAAAGAGTCCATCAGTATTAACTCATCCATTCATACACACTCACACACTGATGGTAGAGGCTGCTGAGTAAAGAGTCCATCAGTATTAACTCATCCATTCATACACACTCACACACTGATGGTAGAGGCTGCTGAGTAAAGAGTCCATCAGTATTAACTCATCCATTCATACACACTCACACACTGATGGTAGAGGCTGCTGAGTAAAGAGTCCATCAGTATTAACTCATCCATTCATACACACTCACACACTGATGGTAGAGGATGCTGTGTAGTGTTGTTTTGGAGTCTCTCTCTTTATTTGGCCTTTGAGCCGGTCATGTCACTGAACTCCTGACTTTATTTGAAGCAGATGTTGTGGCCCTTTGAGAATCATTAACGTGTATTTGGTGTTAACGTGAGTGTGTTACTGTCTCTTTAAGAGTTTAACCCTTCCTCCTCCTCTCCTCACTGACTGTGTGTCTCAGTGTGTGTGTGTTTGTGTGTGTGTTTGTGGTGATGGCCGCTGCTCGGGACTCTCTCTATCTTGGCTTTGATTTCAGCACTCAGCAGGTAAAAGTCACCTTTTTGTTTCCTTCTCTCACCTGCACGTCCGAGAGGATGACGTGTCCGCCGCACGTGGCTGCGTGCAGGCAGGCAGAGTTTCTCGTTTTTCGCGCAGACGCGGAAGAAGCGGAGAGAGAGTGTGAGTCCTGTGGAGGTTCAGGATGAGCTCTGAGGATGGACTTTGTAGCTTAAACACAGAACAGAACTGCCACATCGAGGCTGTCAACATGTTTCATACCTGTTAGACAGGTGTAGGTGTACAGGAGAGAAAGGAACCTGCAACCAATCTCCACATCAATACAAATGTTTTAATGCAATCTACACTCTGAGGTGATTTCCTGCAACTATTAGTAATTAAAATAATAAATGACCTATATTGTGTGTCTAGGAGTCCTCTCGCTGCTCACTCTTTAAAAAGAGTTGCAAACCTATTGGAGGAATTGTGGGAGGGCATTTCAGTACCTCATCTACCTGCACACATCTCATCCCGACTTCTCTGCCCGGCCGCAAGAAAATTAGAACCCGACCGATACGCACGTTTTTGCAGCTGATACCGATACTGGAGAGAGAAAAATCAGACTCTCTCTCCACCCAGAGGGGGCAATCGACAACGTAAAATTTGAAGTGCTGAAAATAAAACTGATATTTGTGTGTTTTCACTGTTGATGCTGATAATGTGCATTATCCCCCCATGAAGCTGAAGGTGGTGGCTGTGGATGGAAACCTGAGCGTGGTTCATCAGAACAACGTGCAGTTTGACTCTGAGCTACCTGAGTTCAGGTGACACACTGACTGAACACCTGCTACATGAGAGACAGGAAGTTAGCACAGCATGATGCTATATATGATGTTTTAAAGATTAATAGACCATGTTGACCTCAACGTTACATTTGATTTGTGTCAGGACTCAGGGAGGAGTTCATATCCATGCTGACAAACTGACGGTCACCTCACCTGTGCTGATGTGGGTGAAGGTAGGACACACACACACACACACACACACACACACACATACACACACACACACACACACACACACGGCTCGGTTCACTCTGTAACTCCTCAGGTGAAGTATTAACACCTTGAGCGGGATCACCAGCTGACCTGGTTGTTCTGTGTTCCTGTCCATCATTAGGCTCTGGACCTGCTATTGGACAAGCTGAAGAGGGCGGGGCTTGACTTCTCCCGTGTCAGAGCGTTGTCAGGCAGCGGACAGGTGATTTAGAAACCAGAAGTCCAACGTTGAAACAGTGTCAGTAACAATAAACACTGACCATGTGATCAGGTTTAGAGGACTGACTCACTGCAGGAGACAGACTCTAGTGGACACTGGAGGAACTGCAGCTGTGAAGTTAGACATTTTAACATAGAGCTCTATGAGGACTGACTCACTGCAGGAGACAGACTCTAGTGGACACTGGAGGAACTGCAGCTGTGAAGTTAGACATTTTAACATAGAGCTCTATGAGGACTGACTCACTGCAGGAGACAGACTCTAGTGGACACTGGAGGAACTGCAGTGGGGTTTGGTGTACAGATGTCTGTTTTTCTCTCTCAGCAACACGGCAGTGTGTTCTGGAGAAAAGGAGCTTCTGAGACCCTGAAACAGCTCGACCCAGACCAGGACCTGAACCAGCTGCTGCAGGTCTGTGAACACACACATTAATATCCTGTGTGTGTGTGTGGTTCTGTGTGTAACCCTGTCTGATGTGTGTGTGCTGTGTTGACAGGACAGCTTCTCCGTGTCAGACTGTCCCGTGTGGATGGACTCCAGCAGCACTCAGCAGTGTCATGAGCTGCAGGCGGCAGCAGGGGGCGCTCTAAGACTGGCTGAGATCACCGGATCAAGAGCCTATGAGGTCTCACCTGTCTGTGTGTACACCTGTCTGTGTGTACACCCGTCTGTGTACACCCGTCTGTGTGTAGACCCGTCTGTGTATACACCTGTCTGTGTGTACACCTGTCTGTGTGTACACCTGTCTGTGTGTACACCCGTCTGTGTGTAGACCCGTCCGTGTATACACCCGTCTGTGTGTTCACCCGTCTGTGTGTAGACCCGTCCGTGTATACACCCGTCTGTGTGTACACCCGTCTGTGTGTAGACCCGTCCGTGTATACACCCGTCTGTGTGTACACCCGTCTGTGTGTAGACCCGTCCGTGTATACACCCGTCTGTGTGTTCACCCGTCTGTGTGTATACCCGTCTGTGTTCACCTGTCTGTGTGTTCACCCGTCTGTGTGTACACCCGTCTGTGTGTTCAACTGTCTGTGTGTACACCTGTCTGTGTGTACACCCGTCTGTGTGTAGACCCGTCCGTGTATACACCCGTCTGTGTGTTCACCTGTCTGTGTGTATACCCGTCTGTGTTCACCTGTCTGTGTGTACACCCGTCTGTGTGTACACCTGTCTGTGTGTATACCCGTCTGTGTTCACCTGTCTGTGTGTACACCCGTCTGTGTGTTCAACTGTCTGTGTGTACACCTGTCTGTGTGTTCACCTGTCTGTGTGTATACCCGTCTGTGTTCACCTGTCTGTGTGTACACCCGTCTGTGTGTATACCCGTCTGTGTTCACCTGTCTGTGTGTACACCCGTCTGTGTGTACACCTGTCTGTGTGTATACCCGTCTGTGTTCACCTGTCTGTGTGTACACCCGTCTGTGTGTTCAACTGTCTGTGTGTACACCTGTCTGTGTGTTCACCTGTCTGTGTGTATACCCGTCTGTGTTCACCTGTCTGTGTGTACACCGTCTGTGTGTACACCTGTCTGTGTGTATACCCGTCTGTGTTCACCTGTCTGTGTGTACACCCGTCTGTGTGTTCAACTGTCTGTGTGTACACCTGTCTGTGTGTTCACCTGTCTGTGTGTACACCCGTCTGTGTGTTCAACTGTCTGTGTGTTCAACTGTCTGTCACTCTAACAGGGTGTGTGTGTGTGTGTGTGTGTGTGTGTGTGTGTGTGTGTGTGTGTGTGTGTGTGTGTGTGTGTGTGTGTGTGTGTGTGTGTGTGTGTGTGTGTGTGTGTGTGTGTGTGTGTGTGTGTGTGTGTGTGTGTGTGTGTGTGTGTGTGTGTGTGTGTGTGTGCAGCGTTTCACAGGGAACCAGATCGCTAAGCTGCGTCAGACCCGACCAAACGAGTTCCAGGATGCTGAGGTGACCCTGAAGGCATCACAGCACATATTTAAATATTAAATTAATTATCACGTTTGTTGTTATAAACTGTTTTTTTTTTTCATTATAACAATAATCTTTATTATATCAGTTTATTATTCATGTGTAATATTGTTTACATTAAATCTGTGTGTTTGTGTTTTCAGAGGATCTCATTGGTCAGCAGCTTCGCCGCCTCTCTCTTCCTCGGTGATTACGCCGCCATCGACTTCAGCGACGGTACGGACGACTCAACGTGTTTTAATTAAGTTATGAAAGAGAGTCATGATGTCAGAAAGTGATTAACCAATCACGGCAGGGGATTCCTGCCATGGACTGTATGTATGTAAGATAGTGGACCCATACATGTTCTCTGACTTAAGGGTCAGGGATGAACCTGTTGGACATCAGGACCAGAACCTGGTCTAAGATCTGCCTGGAGGCCACGGCTCCTCACCTGGACAGCCTGCTGGGAACTCCTCTACCCTCCACGTCTGTACTGGTAAGACTGGTTTATACTGGTCTGTACTGGTCTGTTCTGGAGGTGAGGGGGTCTTTAACCTCAGCGCTGGTCTCTGTCCCTGCAGGGTCCGGTCTCCTCCTACTTCGTGCAGCGATACGGTTTCTCTGACAGCTGCAGAGTGGTGGCTTTCACCGGAGACAACCCAGGTGAGACACCCCAAAAACATCTGTCAACACCTGTCAACACCTGTAAACACATGTCAACACCTGTAAACACATGTCAACACCTGTAAACACATGTCAACACCTGTCAACACCTGTAAACACCTGTCAACACCTGTAAACACATGTCAACACCTGTAAACACATGTCAACACCTGTCAACACCTGTAAACACATGTCAACACCTGTAAACACCTGTAAACACCTGTAAACACATGTCAACACCTGTAAACACATGTCAACACCTGTAAACACCTGTAAACACCTGTCAACACATGTCAACACCTGTCAACACCTGTAAACACCTGTCAACACATGTCAACACCTGTCAACACCTGTAAACACCTGTAAACACATGTCAACACCTGTCAACACATGTCAACACCTGTAAACACCTGTCAACACATGTCAACACCTGTCAACACCTGTAAACACATGTCAACACCTGTAAACACCTGTAAACACATGTCAACACCTGTAAACACATGTCAACACCTGTAAACACATGTCAACACCTGTAAACACATGTCAACACCTGTCAACACCTGTAAACACATGTCAACACCTGTAAACACATGTAAACACATGTAAACACATGTAAACACATGTCAACACATGTCAACACCTGTCAACACATGTCAACACCTGTAAACACATGTAAACACATGTCAACACCTGTAAACACATGTCAACACCTGTCAACACATGTAAACACCTGTAAACACATGTAAACACATGTAAACACATGTAAACACATGTCAACACATGTCAACACATGTCAACACCTGTAAACACATGTCAACACCTGTAAACACATGTAAACACATGTCAACACCTGTAAACACGTCAACACCTGTAAACACCTGTCAACACATGTCAACACCTGTCAACACCTGTAAACACATGTCAACACCTGTAAACACCTGTAAACACATGTCAACACCTGTAAACACCTGTAAACACATGTCAACACCTGTAAACACATGTCAACACCTGTCAACACCTGTAAACACATGTCAACACCTGTAAACACATGTCAACACCTGTCAACACCTGTAAACACATGTCAACACCTGTAAACACCTGTAAACACATGTAAACACATGTCAACACCTGTAAACACATGTAAACACATGTAAACACATGTCAACACATGTCAACACCTGTCAACACATGTCAACACCTGTAAACACATGTAAACACATGTCAACACCTGTAAACACATGTCAACACCTGTCAACACATGTAAACACCTGTAAACACATGTAAACACATGTAAACACATGTCAACACATGTAAACACCTGTAAACACCTGTCAACACATGTCAACACCTGTCAACACCTGTAAACACATGTCAACACCTGTAAACACCTGTAAACACATGTCAACACCTGTCAACACCTGTAAACACATGTCAACACCTGTAAACACATGTCAACACCTGTCAACACCTGTAAACACATGTCAACACCTGTAAACACCTGTAAACACATGTAAACACATGTCAACACCTGTAAACACATGTCAACACCTGTAAACACATGTAAACACATGTAAACACATGTCAACACATGTCAACACATGTCAACACCTGTAAACACATGTAAACACATGTCAACACCTGTAAACACATGTCAACACCTGTAAACACATGTAAACACCTGTAAACACATGTAAACACATGTCAACACATGTAAACACATGTAAACACATGTCAACACATGTCAACACATGTCAACACCTGTAAACACATGTCAACACATGTAAACACATGTCAACACCTGTAAACACGTCAACACCTGTAAACACATGTAAACACCTGTCAACACCTGTAAACACCTGTAAACACATGTAAACACATGTCAACACATGTCAACACCTGTAAACACATGTCAACACCTGTAAACACATGTAAACACATGTCAACACCTGTAAACACGTCAACACCTGTAAACACATGTAAACACCTGTCAACACCTGTAAACACCTGTAAACACATGTAAACACATGTAAACACATGTCAACACCTGTAAACACATGTCAACACATGTCAACACATGTAAACACCTGTAAACACATGTAAACACATGTCAACACATGTCAACACATGTCAACACCTGTAAACACATGTAAACACATGTCAACACATGTCAACACATGTCAACACATGTCAACACATGTCAACACCTGTAAACACATGTAAACACATGTAAACACATGTAAACACATGTCAACACATGTCAACACCTGTAAACACATGTAAACACATGTCAACACATGTCAACACCTGTAAACACATGTAAACACCTGTCAGCCAGACATTTATTTATAAAAGTTGTAACATGCTTTTTTTGATACCATCCAAAAAAGTAAAAAGCTTAAAGCCCCATGTTGAATTGTAGAATTAGTCTGTTGATATTTAAAATGTAACACAGAATGTAGGCTGTTGTTCTATCCACTGAACACTGGGGGGTGCTGTTGTGCTGCAGGTTAGCTGTTTGAAAGGGTTTCTGTCCTCTGTACTCAGCCACAGATCAAATCAAACATCATGTCTTTGTTTGTTTTGTGTCCTCAGCGTCTCTGGCAGGAATGAGACTCCAACAAGGAGACATCGCCGTAAGTTTTGTTTTTTTTATTCATACCAACACGAGCCGGACACAGATCACTCCGACACCAGGGGGCAGCACCCTCCTTTCAAACTCTGTGTGTGTGTGTGTGTGTGTGTGTGTGTGTGTGTGTGTGTGTGTGTGTGTGTGTGTGTGTGTGTGTGTGTGTGTGTGTGTGTGTGTGTGTGTGTGTGTGTGTGTGTGTGTGTGTGTGTGTGTGTGTGTGTGTGTGTGTGTGTGTGTGTGTGTGTGTGTGTGTGTGTGTGTGTAGGTGAGCCTGGGGACCAGTGATACGGTGTTTTTGTGGCTCCAGCAGCCTCGTCCGGCTCTGGAGGGTCACATCTTCTGCAACCCGGTCGATTGGCAGGCGTACATGGCTCTGCTGTGGTACGCACACACACACGTACACACGTACACACGTACA